>NW_004955444.1:11544193-11551620 GCF_000276665.1 Chinchilla lanigera | reverse complement strand
GTTGTGGTATTTTTATACAATGGAGTATTACTCAGCTATTAAAAGAGATAAACTCGAGGCTTTTGTAGGTAAATGGATGCAACTAGAGACCATACTCATAAATGAAATAAATCGGACCCAGATGGGTAAACATCATATTGTTTCCTTGGTGTAGGAACCTGAAAGACTAGGTAAAAATCAAAACGTACAATAGATGATAGGAAAGGGAAAGAAGTTGCTCCAAGGAAGGAACGACTGGGATGAGGGAAGTAAGAAGGAAGGCAAAACATAAATATATATATGAATAGCTGCGATGGCTGTATTGCTGATGTCTGATGGTGTACTGAAATGAACAGTTAGTGCTCACAATTTTTTATGTTCTGATCGACTTTGCATGCTTGTGTCTGGTGGTCTGAGCAACTGATTTGAAGGTAACAATATGCAATGAAATTACAATGGTGAACTGATACTGTCTTGTCTAGTGAAACTCTGTATTATCTCTAATGCTTTATTGAAGAATTATTTTCTTATTTTCTTTAACTGTTTGAGCAATCTTTCATTCTTACGTCTGATAATCTGAGCAATGTAGTTGAGGATGGCGATATGCAATGTTACAATCATTGTTGATTTGTATTATTTTGTCTTGAGACCCTGTATTACTTTGAATGTTTTTGCTTTGATTTGTTTATGTTCGTGATACTGGTATGCTACTACTGTTATTTTTTTTTGTTGTTTTTCATGTACTACTCTCTTTAAAATAAAAAAAAGACAAGATATAGGACTTGTATTACATAAAGATTTTATGAAGTTATATGTATCTAAATCAAGCTTTAATATGAAATAGATACTGAATCAAATACCAAAAGAAGATATTTCTATTGTTATGAAAGAATATTTTGCAGCTATATTCCCTTATAGGAAAAATAAATAATGAAATTTGAGAGTCTTATCAAAGTGTCATGGAGAGTCCCAGCTGTATAGAAATTTCATATGGTGTCTTAGTTACTTTTCTCCTTGCTGAGACAAAATACCTGATGTCCCAGGTTAGAGGAGAAAGGGTATATTTAGCTCACATTTTGTGGAGGTTTTAGTCCATTGGCTGGCTCCAAGGCTAAGTGGCAGAGGGCAAGATGGCAGAGGGCAACAGTTCACAGTGGCAGAAGACACCAAAAGCAACAAGCAAGGAGGAGGTGGAAGCCTCTTTTCCTCCCTTATATTGTGTAAGGCCAGTGTAGCACTCCTACCTCCAATCCCAGCACTAGATAATGAACCATTCACGAACTCTAGATTCAGCCGCCTTTGAAAAGTTCACCACCCATGACCACACGAGGCTTTAGGGGGGCATCCAGACACAAACCATGACACACTGCATGTTTACTTTTACAGAAAAACATTTGATAGTCGCAGTTGGTAAGTATAAAAATCTTCTAATTCTTCATTTCAAGCAATGTATTTTAGAGTTGGCTGTAGATCAAATCAGAACATGGTCAGTGTGTTTGAGTGGCCTGTCCATTGATCTAAGCAGATCTTTTAAAATACCACAATTTTAACTTTAATGAATACAAAGATACGTCTTAGGACTTGGAATGGAGTGCACTGGGAAAGCTGAGTGTGGCAAAGCAGGGTTTCCCACTCTACACGTCTCTGGGTTCTTTCTGCTTTCTCCCCAGTACTCAGCCTCATCAAGTTTCTGTTCCTCTGAGTGCATCTCAATCCACAGGCTCCTTGATAAGATCTTATTACTTGTTATTACTCCCAATTATTTTTTCTTTTATTATTATTTTTTATTTGAAAGAAAAAATAAAAATAACAATTAAACAGTTTCAGAACAGGTTAGGAAGAGAGCTACAATAACTAATACATTGCGTATTGTTGTCTTCATAGCAGTTATTCAGAGTACAAGATACAAGCATGTTACCTTGTCCAAACAATATTAGTGCAAACTTTTCTTTTCAATGAACTGAGAGAAACTAGCTGTCTAACTATCTTGTGTATAAATGTATTTTTTTCTTTTTTCCTTTCTTCTTTTCCCCATCGTAGTTTGTCTTTCTTTTGAACAATTGCTTCCCAATTCAAAATATCTATTGTATATTTTGGATCTTATTTGTCCACTCAATTTTGCACACTAGTGAGACAATATGATGTTTACACACATGGGTGTGATTTATTTCATAAGTGTGGTCTCAAGTTGCATCTGTTTACCCATGAAAGTCTCCAGTTTGTCCTTCTTTATGGTTGAGTAGTGCTCCATTATGTTAAAATAACCCACATCTTTTTTATTCATTCCTTGGTTGATGGGCATTTGGGTTATTTTCAAGATTTAGCTATTATAAATGGTGCTGTTATAAACATGGGTGCATATGTGTGGTGTGATTTTTTTAATTATTCTGAGAAAATACCCAGAAGAGGAATAGTTGGGTTGAATGGGACCTCTAATTCTAGTTTTTTGAGGAATCCTCACACTGATTTCCACAGTGGTTGCACCAGTCTGCACTCCTACCAACAGTGGAGAAGGGTTTCTTTTCCCCCACAGCTCCTCCAGGATTTGTCATTGGTTGATTTCTTGATGATGGCATTCTTTCTGGGGTGAGATGGAATCTTAGTGTTGTTTTAATTTGCATCTCATGAATGACCGAAGATGTTGAACATTTTTCCATGTGTTTATTTTCCATTTGCATTTTTTCATCTGAGAATTGTGTATTCACCTCAGATGCCCATTTTTGGATCGGGTATTTGAATTTGGGGGAGATCTGATTTTTTCAATTCTTTATATGTTCTAGATATAAGTCCTTTGTCTGCGGGACAATTGGCTATAATTTTTTCCCACAAAGTAGGAGTATTGTCTTTTCACTCTGCTGGTGATTTCTTTTGTTGTGCAAAATGCTTTTAATAAGGTGAGATCTCATTTGTTGATTCTTTGTAGTATTTCCTGTGCAGTCAGGGTTTTGTTCATGAAGTCTTTGCCTATACCTATATGTTTAAAATTTCTGCCTACTTTCTCTTCCAGTAAATTTA
Source organism: Chinchilla lanigera (assembly GCF_000276665.1). NCBI lineage: Eukaryota > Metazoa > Chordata > Mammalia > Rodentia > Chinchillidae > Chinchilla > Chinchilla lanigera. The sequence continues at coordinate 11,548,626 of NW_004955444.1, read as the reverse complement.
GTGTTTCTATTTTAATATTTAGATCTTTGATCCGTTTTAACTTTAGTTTAGTGCATGGTGATTATCCCTATTCTGCAGATGATAAAAATCCCTTGCCCCAAAGTAATGAATGTTAACTGCCTCCGACAAGGTTACCAGAGGCATATGAGAGAGGAGATGCCTCTTTGTGTTATAAATTCATATCATATTGATTCTCCATCCACAGAGTTGTGTACTGGTTGGATGTGTGGGAAACTAAGCATTTCTATTTTGGCAAAATCAGAATGTGGTTATGAGAATAAGTAATTAGGCAGGAGTCATTTGATTCTAAGACTATTATAATTACTAAGACAAAATATTTCATAAGATTTGAAGTGGGCTTTGTATTATAATTATTGACATAGTTGGTCTAGATAGGCACAGAAACAACATGTATGCCTTTGAGTCTGATTTCATTGTTCATTTACACCTCATGGAGCTGTCTGAAGTGGCTCTGACTAGAGAGTTACCACTTGCCATAAAAAGAGATGCTTAGATACGTATTTCTCTATAAGACTTAGCTTACTGTAAGTGGACCCCAGTGACTTCTTTCCTCCAACACAGGGAGCAATATATGAAGAACTAATAGCTGACAGCGGATGACATTGGGGGAATTTTGGAATCTCTCACCTGTGCTGTTGGACACACAAGTTATTTCAATTATTTTCACTGTAAACTCTACATATTTCATTTGAAAGTACATTTTAGAAATAAACTGAGACTTTAGATAAATATTAAAAATGTAAAGATCATCATTTACTTGATAAATAACTCTATATAGAGGTATCTTTTTATCCCATCATCTAGTTCTAACAATTTAATCTAACAACTCCTGTCCCACAGCAAGCATTATAGAGAAGATGTGTTAATAAAAGAAAACTTAAAGATATTTTCCAGTTGTACAAAAATTGGAAAAATGAGACTGTAGGATAAAAATAAATCATCTAGCAGGAAAGCCTTAAAGACTCCCCCCAAAAAGCTATTAGAATTAAAAAATAAAATCACTAAACTTGCAGGACATAAAATTAACACACAAAACCCAGTAGCACCTGTATTCTAAAAAATGAACCATTCAGAAAGGAAACCAGGAAAATAATCCCATTACATTAGCTACCAAAAATAAATAAATAAGCAAACAAAAAATGAACATCATGAAATGTAGGAATAAATTTACCCAGAGAGGTAAAAGACCTACACACTGAAAACTATAAAATATTAATGAAAAATTGAAAAAGGCACAAATAAATGGCAAGACAGCCCATGTTCAGATCACCCCAAGTGCTCTACCGATTCAATGCAATACCTATTAAAATTTTAATATGTTTTCACAGAAATTGAAAAAATCTATATTAAAGTTCATATAGACCTACAAAACATCCAAAATATCCAAAATCTTTGAGCAAAAGAACACTTCAACTATAATACATTTCAGCTACACTTCATTTCAACTACACTACAAAGCCATAGTAATTAAAACAGAATGGTACTAGAATAAAAACATAAAGTACTGGAACAGAATTGAAAGCCTAGAAATAAGTTTATGCACTTGCAATAAATTGATTATCAAAAATATATTAAGAGAGGGAAAGGGCAATCTCCTCAATAAATGGTGTTGGGAAAATGGATACCCACAGGTTAAAAGATACAATTATGTCTTTTTCTTATACCATACAGAAAGACCATCTAAATATGGACTAAAGGCTTGGAAATAAATCCCATGAGTATGAAAATAGTAGGAGAAAATATGGGGGGTTTCTTGACATTGATCTGGACAATGATTTTTAATTTGGACACGATCCCACAAGTATAGGTAACAAACAGTAAAATAAACAAATGATCACATCAAACTTAAAAGTTTCTGCACAGCAAAGGAACCATACAACAAAGTATAGAAGCAATTATATATAGGAGAAAAACTTTGCAAACTTTCATCTGATAAGTGGTTACTATGCTAGGTTTCTAAGGAACTCAAACATCTTTTTTTTTTTTTTTTTTTTTTGTTTTTTTTTCTCCGGTACCGGGAACCGAACTCACGGCCTTGCGCTTGCCAGGCAGGCGCTTTGCCACTGAGCTAAATCCCCAGCCCCTCAAACATCTTTATAGTAAGGAAAATAATACAATTAAAATTGGACAAGGACTTCTCAAGGAAGACCTCGAAATGGCCAGCAGATGTATGAAAAAAATGCTCAGCATCACTAATCACTAATTTACTGGGAAATGCAAACTGAAATCATGATGGTATTTCATCTCTCCCATGAAAATACCTGTTGTCAAAAAGATAAAACTTAAGTATTGGCAAGGATGTGGAGAAAAGTGAGTCCTTATGGACTGATTGTGGGAATATACAAACATTATTTACAGTCATTGTGGAAAATAGTATGGATGATTCTGACAAACTTATCATCTGACCCTGCAATTCCTCTGCTGGATGTACAAGACGTGATTTAAAATATTCTGAATATTTAAATGTTTAAAACTGTACAACAGTAAAAGACCTCATCCTTGTTACCTTTCTTGTCACTAAGACTTAACACCCAACACCCAGAACTTAAAGGAGGAGAACTTACTTTGGCTCAGATTTTCAGTCCCTAGCTGACAGGCTGCAAGGCAGGAAGGACATGGTAGAAGGGTCTGAAAGAGGAGAGCTGCTCATATTATTTTAGCAAAGAAGCAGAGAGAGAAGCAAAGAGCCAGAGCGGGAGGTACACCTTCTGGATAACATCCCCTGTCACCCACCCCAACCTGTTTCCACCCTCCAATGCCACACCCAGATGCTGAACTCATCCACCAGTCCACCAATGAGTACACTGCTCCCGCATTCAGTCACTCCCCAAACACCTGAAGCTTTTGGGAGATGACCTAAATCTAAAACAGACACATTGGTGCACACTTGTAATCCCAGTGCTCAGGAGGCTGAGGCAGGACGATTGCTGTGAGTTCAAGGCCAGCCTGGGCTACATAGTGAGTTTAAGGCCAGGGTGACCTATGTAGTGAGACCTTGTCTCAAAACAAAACAAAACAAAACAAAACAAAACAAAACAAAACAAAACAAAACAGACACATTGCCATTAATCATCCTCATAATTCTTTCATTTTGCATACACTTACCCAATCATTCTTGCTACTCTCTGAAGCGCTTCTAGAAGTGATTTTTTTGTGAATGCCTTTAGTTGTGCTCCTGTGGCTGCCTCAGTGGTCTGAGTGCATTAAAAATGTTTAAGGTCATGGCTATTTTGACTTTAGGGAAGAGCCAGAAGACGCACAATAACACACAGTGAGTAGGTGGACGAATTTACCCTGTAACGTTTTTAAAAGCCTACCTTCCTCACAGGCTGCATTCGCTGAATTTTTAAAATCATATCTTACAAAGACACAAGAAAGGACTTCCAGAACTGCTTCAGAAAGTGGCAAGAATGATGCAGTAAGTGTGTTTAAATGGACAAAGAGCATTTTTTTTTTGAGAGGGATTAATGACAGTGTGTCTTTCACAGTGATAATTTGTTAAAAATTTAAGCATTCATCTTTTGTTTTGATCACTCCTGTACAGTGAAAGGTGGATAAATCAATATATTAAAGAGGTATCCCCTTTCTCATGTTAATTACAACTCCTTTCACAGAGCCAAGGTATGTAATCTGCATACGCATCTGTCAGTGGATGAATGAGTAAAGAAAAGGTGATATGCACACACAATGAAATTCTACTCAGCCTTAAAAAAGAAAAGAAGAGCTCTGTCATTTGTGACCATGTAGATAAACCTGGACACATCACATTAAGCGAAATAACCCAAGCACAAATACATCCAGTAAACAGCATGCCACGAAACCTCATTTGTGTGTGGAATCTAAAAGTGTTGAATTCATAGGAGCAGAGAATAGAATGGTGGTTACCAGAGACTGAGGGGAGGACGGCTTATAGTAACTGCTGGTCAAAGAACATAAAGCTTTAGTTACAGGCGAGGAATGAAAGATAGAACCCTACTGTGTAACATAGTGACCACAATTTAAAATGATATATCACACCTTTGAAAACTGCTGTGAGTAGATTTTAAGTGTTTTCGTCTCCCAAAACAAGCACAAAGCATCCAATACACTAATGAATGAATATCTTAGTCAGCTTGGTTCAGCGTGTACATATATCAAAATATAACATGGCATTTAACAAATGTGTGAAAGTTTTGTCACTCAAAATTAATCAATTAGTAAACCCCCTCAAAACCAGGTAAAGTTTGTTCCTAAAATCAACCAATGACTCAGAGAAGAGCAGAGGCAAAGGGCTAGACCTACAGATGAGCAGTTTCTACCTAGAAAAAGAGAAAAGCTTGAATTTTGGTTTTGTCAACAAAAATAAATAGATGTTTTGGTTATACAGATCTCTCTCTCTATAGATATATATATAATCTATATATACATATATA
>NW_004955444.1:11501360-11544093 GCF_000276665.1 Chinchilla lanigera | reverse complement strand
AGATATATATATATATACATATATATAAAACCCTCTCTTCAGTCTTACAGAAAATTGTAAAGTGACTTGAATTCAAATTTTTACAGTAAAAACCTAAAAGCTTGTATGTAATATGATTTTTTTCTGTTTTAAGCAGAGGACCATGTTTATAGACTTTTATTCTCCAGGAAGTATTGCCCTGCTCAGCAAAGAGTTAGCCTGAGTATAGAGTGTCTACGACCTGTGGCTTGCTCCCAGGAGATGTGTGTGCAGTCACCTACAGGCAGGTGAGGGGGAACGCAGGCAAGAGCTTCACCTGCTGTTGGAGGAAACACACTAAGCACCCCTGGCTAAACTTACCGAACCATTCTCTTCCAAGTGGTCTCATGATCAAAAGTTGTCCAGCGCCAAATGGCAATAGGATTGTCACTGAAAAACTGCATTAATGCTAGATGAGGAAACCAGGCCTGACAGACTGATGTGTTCAAAGCCTCAGTCAGCGAGGACATAAGCCATACCACGGACTGGAAATAGCAGCCTTCCTCACCCCGTCTGTAAAACAGGTTGTACATGCACCGGGGTCATAAGAACACAGCCAGATTTGCTTCCTCCCCACCCACCTATAAATGAAGAGTTCTAAATTATTTAGTCTTTCCCCACTTGAGTTTACTTCTGTTGTAATGCATAAAGAGCTACTTTTATTTTATTCAAAACAATTTCATTTCCTTATTGAAATTGGGCTAATTTTTACTTCATTTTTGGCCCCAAATTGGAATGGTTCTATAAGTGACAGTTAGATTAGGATTGTCTGACTACGGACGATGGTACTGTGTTCTGGGATATCGTTAGTCGATGTGCAAGTGTCTGTGTATTATTTTTAGTGCCTCTCAGTGCCTGTAATAATTTTTTTCTCAACTTTTTTATTCTTAACTTTCATGCCAGAGATTCCTTTTGGCCCATGAATAACACTTTTAAGTAATTAAAATATTCTGGGAATGAAAGGAATACACTTAAGAAGGCAGGATTCACATCTGACTGTAGGTACGGCAAATTAGAAACATGAGCAGAGACAAGTGATACCTTACGAGAACAGGATGATACCTTACGAGAAAGCAAAAGTAAGCAACTATTGGTAACAACTGCTCAGACTGATAAGTGTGCTCACATCTCTAGTCAGAAATTTACTTTTTCAAAATTTTTTCATCTCATAATTTGATACAATTTATACAAACACTTTAGAAAATTTACAAATATGAAAAAGATTTAATGTATTCATCTTTAAGAAAACTCACCAGATTTATGGTTTCCTTGACTTTGCACTTCTGTCTTACTTGGATTATTTCAACAGTGCCTCCACTGGCCTCCCTGGCCCTGGTGAGACGTCTCAGCAGTTCTTTCCCACGTCGCCACCGGAGCACACCTCCTAAGCCTTCCCTCTCAACGTGCCATTGCCCTGCTTCACCTTCTTAACTGTTTCCGTTTCTCTCCCCAGTGCAAGTGGGAACAGGTCAGTCCTCTGTTCTGGCCCCACCTGCCCTGTGCGCTCTTCCTCCATGTGCCTCTGTCAGCGGGACTTGGTGTTTCCCTCACACACCAGCCTGGACGCATCTGCCTTTGGATGCACCTCAGTGCAGCTTTGCACTCAATAGACTCACTATCTTTGAAAGCACAAATAGTACTACTTCCGTGAAACTTTCCCACTCTCAGTTATATATTGCTCCCTCCTTGTTCTCATAACCTCTGCATGCTTTTGCTGTTCACTTACCTACAATGATTTATATTATTATCTCACCTAACTTTCCTACTACATGTCGATCCTTCACGGGATCTTTTCCTGTTCATGTTGGTGTCCTCCACGTATTATAAACGTTCTGGTACACAGTAAATGTTCAATGTTTCACAGCAAGAGAATACATAAGGAAATGCATGTTGAATGTCTAAAAGTTGAATAAAGTAAAATACCAGTTACCTTCAAGAGCTTCTCTTAATCTACATAATCATCTTTGTTAACACATTCTGTAAGAAGACTAATCTCAAATTTTGGTCATACCATATTTAAAATGTAATTGAATTTACCATTTTAATTTGAACAGACAACTTCCTACATTCATTTTGCTGAGCATTGGGGAATATTTTGATAAGCAAACAGAATATAAAATACATTTAAATAAACTCAAATAACATGACTCAATGTGCTATGTTATTTTGAAAATTTTTTTAGACAGCAAGCTCATTTTCAGTGTCCAATAACCTGGTTTTGAATTAGTACAAGAGCAGTATTTTGAAACTCCACTTCTAAACATAGCTTTTATCACCTGAAAGGAGACTAATTTCTACAGAATGATTTAATATTTTGAGTATAGATTTAAGAGGCCAAATTTTAGCCTAATTTTAGTAATGCTTATTTGTTTTAAAAAGAAAGAATTTTCTCCAAGAGATGACTTTCAGGTCATTTTCTTTTCCTTCTCATTAGTTTCCTATGCAAATCCTGCTATGTAGTTAGTATTCATTATAAATACCTGTGCTGAGAAAATTTCATGTACTAAATTCCCAACTCCTATCGGAATGCTTGTGGTATAATGCCTATCAAAGAAAAATGGAGAAGATAATTAGCCAAGGAGGAACAGCTTTGGTCTACAAGATTGTTTTAAAATAATAGAAAATTCTATGGACATAAAATAGAGGTGGTGAGAAATCAGGTAGGCACTGAAAGAAAGGAAACAATTCATTAAACCAATTTCCAGCTAAAACAAGTCCAAATGATGGTGTATTGTAAGTCCTTCTGCTGTTAATAGAACTGCACACACCCATAGGTTCCCAGAAATGGAAAGATCTAAGTTTTACAGTAAGGCTTACTATTGACCTTTGACTTTAATTGTCAAATGAGAAAAAACAGTTATTATTTGCTTCCCCAGTAGTGTCAAGAAGTGTTTCAAGAAAAGCCAGTACAAGTGTGAAGTCATTCCTCTATTACTCAGAGTGAATTTATTAATTTTATTAGGATCCAGATCTATTGATGAGATGGGCCTGAGTTGAAATAAAGTCACCAGGTCAAGTGACTAAGGAAAGCTGCAGGGAAAATAAACAAAATATTTTCCCTTGATGTTAGATAATTTAAATGCAAGGCTATTCATGAAAAAAAGTTTGAGGTTTATTGTTTAGTGCTCACAAGAGCATTTTTTAAATTGATGGCAATCACGTGAATTATATACCCTGAGAAGGCTTATGTGTAGGTTACTTACAAAATTGCAAAGGTTATGTGTGACAAGAATCCACTGGAGGGCAGTATATAGTAAGAATTATGGTTGCTTGTCTGGAATATTGATTTCAGAACATAAATCAAATATCACATTATGGCTTAATTTCGTAGAAATGACATACAATGCTGTCTGTTTTAAAGTTTAGAAAGAGTTCCCACACTTAGTGCCTGGATGGTCTGTGTGTTTCCCTTCGGAGTGAAGAATGAGGTGCTGGTTACATGTTGAAAGTATTTCTGTCTCACTGACAAATCAAAGTGTGAGTTTAAGTTCCCACATTCGGTTGAACAGTGACAAATTTCAATCGGGCTAGCCTTCAACTGATACTGTGTTTCCCACAGGGAAGAACTCAGGTTTCCAGAGAGAGCAATCGTTAAGTACAGTTAGGGCATACTGCTTCACATGCATGGACCCCAGAATACTGAGTGCCGTGTTCTGGATCACATCAGCTGCCTGTGTCAGACCCAGGCTCAGTGAAGTACATCCGACTTGGCTTCTGAGCATTAAGACACATTTGTGAGATAGAGTCTCGAATTCAACTTGTTCATTGAACTGTGGAAAGAAATACTTCATTTGATGAAAAAGTCATCTTTTGCTTAGAATAATGCTTGCTTTTTCACTCATAGTTCCTTCTCTCCTTCCATCCTTCCTTCACCCATCCATTAATTTGGTCAATATGTACTGTTCAACACTGTGAATTATGTGGTCCAAAAGTGAACAAATCTCAATTTAGAAGTATGGAAAGGGACATAAACTCGTCTCAGGATATCAGGACTTGGTGAGGCTAAGATATGCTCAAATAATACTGATATAGCTCTCTGAATGAGGCATTTGTTCCAGCCAGATTGAAATGCAGCACAGTTCAACTCAATGCAGCAACTTGAATTCACATTTTTTGATTTGTCAGCAAGACAGAAATATTTTCAACCTATAATCACAACCCTTGACATCATACACCTGTAATGCAGGCTCTATTATCACCCCCATTTACAGGTGACAGAGCTGTCAAGTGCCTTGCCCCGGGTGACAGAGAATGGTACAGCCAGAGTTTGAGACTTGCTCCAGGCCTTTTGCTATAAACTATTAAGCAAGATACACTGCTCCTCCAGAGCGGAGTCCACGTGAAGGAGAGTCTGAGGCTTAAGGATGACTTTGCTTTTTTGAAAAATAAATTTCCTAGACAATTAAGAAAGTGTTTTGTTTAACCTATTGCACTAGGGAGAATGATTAGTAATAAACACCTCCAAGGGAGGGAAGGAGGGAAGGAGGAAGGCAAGGAGGGAGAGAGACACAGGGGAGGGAACTTGGGATATTAAAAGAAAGGAAATCACTAAAGAAAGGTAGAGGTCGACCATATCTCTGAATCTGCAAAGGCAGTGAGGTTCTTGCTGTCATTTGGATAGCTGACCATATCTTAGGACACAAAGGGTCACAGGGAGTAGAAGAATTTCTCAACAGAGTCCGCACTTTCTAGAATCACAGAGATCAGATAATGTTCAACACTTTTAATCCTGATTTTGTTGAAGACAATGAATATTATTCTTCATTCAGGAATTGAGTAGCAAACATAGACTTCCTGAATGGAACAAGGAGGATTTAGCAAACACCTTAGATCTGTCATTCAGCTTGTCCTTGCAAAATCAGTTTAACAAAATGAGTTGAACAGATGATGCAAAGTCAGTTGCTTTAAAATATGGAGCTCTTGCATTAAAAGAAAGGCTCTCTAAAATGAAATGGAGAACTACAAATATAAAAGCCTAGTTAAAGTAAATCTCCAGAGTAGTTAAACTCTGAGAATAAGCAGACTAATAGAGTCCAACAGATTTATAGAAGAAACGCTTTGGGTACACAGGACCACTTGTTTATTTCACTGAAGCTTTGGAGTGGGAAGTCGGTGTCCTTGCTGATGGCCTCCCTTGTGTGTGAATACAGCACTCAAGCATTTCGCCATATTTCTGTATGGCCCAGATGGGACTCTCTTGGTGTCCACAGAGACTTCCAACCCATGTGTGGTGAATCCAGTGAGGTTTGGATCAAGCCATGAGGCCTCTGCTGTGTGACTTCTTCAGGTTCTGGGAAAAAGAGCCAGTTACTGGGCAATCCGGAGTCCGAATAATGATCTAGGCAGTTGCTTAGGCAGACCATATAGAAGCTAGGGAAACCCTTTATAACCTTTTCATAGAGTAGGCCAACAATCCAAAACAAATTTTCCATTTTAACAGAAACAAGGCCAAATTTTATTTCTGTACTAGTATAGTACTTGATGTGATACATAGAAATTCACTGTGGTAGTCAGAATAACTCCCCTCTCATCTCTGTGATATCTGTGTCCTGATCTCTAAAACTTTTGAATGCATAGCATGAGAGAATTAAGGTTTGCTTTCATGTGATCCTAAAATAACAAAATTATCCTGGATTATCTAGTGGACCCAATGCTCATTCAAATATTGAAGAGGGGCAGAAGGGTCCATATCAGAGGAATGCAGTGTGAAAAAAACTTGCTGAAGTTTGTAATGCCTTTGAAGTTGGCAGGGCACAATAAATTAAGAAATCCAGGCAAGCTCTACAATCTTGAAAAGGTAAGGAAATGGGTTCTCCTCTAGTCCTCCAGAAGGAGTGAAGTCTGCTGGTGTCAGTTTTGCACAAAAAAGCCCATTTTAGAATTCTAACCTCCAGAACTCTGTGATAATAAATTAGGATATCTTCAGATATTAATCTTTACTAATCAGTTGTAGCAACAATTGGAACTAATATAATTATTAAACTTTAGTCAACTTTGACTATGAGCAAAAAAAAAATCTCTTTTCTGCCACTTTTCATGAGTTTTTGTATTCTTTCAGGTTTTGTCCTATATTTCCAGTTCTTATTCTGGAACAACCAGCCATTTCATTTTTAAACAAATTACATTTGAAATGGACTACAGAAATATATCCCTAGTAGTAAGATTTCTCAAAGTCTCAAAAATAAACAAACTCTTTAACAGACCCAAATATAGTACACATCCTCTCTGCATTACAAAAATAGGAGGCAAACATATAAACTTAAAATATAACTAGTAATTCACATTTCAGTGGGATTTTTTTTTCTAATTTAGGCTCTAGACATCCAAAGAACAGGAAGTAGGTAACTCCACTTGACATCAATGCAAAACTTTAGATTACCTAAAAATCTTGGAAGTAATTCAGACTGACATACTGAAAATATAAACGGTACTGTGTATAATAAAGAGACTGCTTACACTGATGTTTGATGCAACAGGTTTAATCTTCACCTCTTCCTTTTTCCTTCTGCTCCACATCTGAGCAGTGATGAGAAAGCTCAGGTATTTTCTTTTTTGACAATAGCGGGAGCTTCAAACGCTCAAACTATGGCCTGCATGTGGAAAACTTCACTCTACTCCATCCGTGAACCACCAGCAGAACCTCAGCTGGTCCTGTCCTTTCTATCTTCTATACAATTTTGGATCTGTTTGGGAAGACTTTCTTGCTCGTGTCAGAAAGCCTCCTTATGTGAGTGATAACCTTCTGATACCTGCCTGGTATTTGTGCGGCACCATCGATCTTCCTCCTGAATCACACTGTGGGTGGGCGTCTGTGTCTTCTTTACAGAGGGCTCACAGCACTGTTGCAATACAATTTGTCAAAATAGTGATTCAGTTTAATTAAATACATTTAAAATTTTCATAGTCTTAAAGATTCAGTAGAAGTAATGTTATCTTTTCTAACTGACAAGGCTATATACGTTTAGGGAAAATATATTCAAGTAAGACAAAAGTCTATAGGTATTCTTATCACTCACCTACTAAAAAATGCAGTTATTTTTAAGATTATTAAAGTAGTCTTATTTGTCAAAGATTTATGTAAACTATGCAAACTTGAATTTTTAAAACATCTGAGTTAGAAGTTTGAGTTAACTTTATGCTGACATTGTTTTTACATTGAAAATATTTGAAGTTGAATTTCCTTAATTTGTGGGAATATCTGAAATATTAAGCCTAAGCAGTTTTACCTCAAAGACAACCCTTCACAAATTTTAAAATCTAATTTATTAATATCACCAAAAGAAGAAAATATTACATACCTATACAATGAAACACAAAAGGTTTTCTGAATTATAAGTATATACATACAGACAAACACAAAGAGTTTATGCCTTCATTAAAAAAAATTTAAACCATCAGCTTAATATAAATCCCAAATACAAACAAAATATGTTCATTCCCAGTGGTTATAAATACTTAATGGATTTGAATTCAAGATAGACAAAAAGATAAACAGAAAAAACTAATATAGTAGATTCTTCATTGTCTTTTAACCAAGAAAAAGTCACTACAAATGGCTAATCCATTTACAGAGATCACCAAATGATTATATCATGAAACAAAAGGAATTGGCTCAAAATATAAGATAAGTACTGAAAGAGAGTCAAATCAAATTCTTATCATGCTACATATGGACAAGAGTCCAGAACACAAAGTCCAGAACACAGATAGGAGCTAACCTTATGTTGGGTCTCTGGGTCACCCTCAGGAAGGAAGCATGAGGAACTGAGAGGACTTGTTTCTAATGGGGGTAAACAGGGATCCAAAGGCGAGGACCTTTTCCATTCAAATCACAGGACAACACCCTGTGAAGGACAACGTGCGTTAGGCAATTAGGGAAATTATTTTATTCAGGCTGTTGAAAAGGGGAAGAACATTCATTAGTGATGAATGTCTCAAAGAAAAAAGAGAAAATTTGGGATTTCATAAAAGAAAGAAGTCATGAGGAAGAGTAGGGTATGGTTCCTACCCTTTAATATATAAAGATGTTATGGCCCTTTTTAGTTAGCTGGTTAGTTGTTTATCCAGTTTGCCGCATCACAATATAAAATAGTCAAAAAGAATGGGAAGTTTCTCAACTTTCATTGCTTTCATTAACAAAGGGATAAGGTGAAGTTCAACATTTGCCACTGTATAAGGAGTGCCTTGCTCCAGCAACTCCGAGTCTGTGCCACTCTGACGCTCTCCGCAGATGGTGCTGCCCTGAGGCGGCCTTTCTATGCCTGGGAACATCAAGTTCTGTATGGAAAGTTTTGTAGCCTTCAAAATTATGTCATTCAGCACGTGACTTTCCGTATTTGAAGATTTTTTAAAAAGAAAAACACATTTGCTGCTTATAAATTCTTTGGAGACAGTGTGAAGCTAATTACTAATCAGAAAACCAGATTTTAACGTATTTTCTGTTGAAAGTTCAAAGTGAGGAGTTAGAGTGATTTTAAGCACAATAAGCTATATCCTAGCAGCATCTGCTAAAACTGAGGCAAGATCGCTAGTCAGGGCCTCCTGGGAATCTCTTCGAATGGGCAATTTCAGCTTCCTTGGAAAGGGGTCTTTGAGGGATCAAGGGCGGAGGCAAACCTTGGTTGGGACACTAGAGACCCAGGGAGCGTACCGCTATAACAGTTAGAAAAATGTTCAGTGAGAGAATACTCCAAGGTAGCAGGGGCATTCTGTCTGCACAGTGGCAGAGCAGCTTGGCAAGCGGTTAGCATCCAGCTCTGTGTTTGTACTGCAGCCTAACAACTCAAGGTCTTCCGTATCAGTGCGAGTTTTGGGGAAATAGTTCACTGTATGCTTAAAGACAGCAGGTGACCTATGATTACTGACTTAGCGTTCTATGTACATCTATTAGATTGCACTTGCTAATCATGATTATTTTAACCTATATCTTAAATCTGCTTGCTCTACCCATTATGAAAGATGTGTTTAAAATTTCTGTGAGAACTAATCCGTTTGCTTCTATTGTGGTTTTTTGCGTGTATTTTCGAAATTAGGCTATGATGTGTTGATGAATTTAAAATAGTTTCTTCCTGGTAAGGCGAAATCTTCATCATTATGTATGGAAAATATTTTTGTCTTGGTTTCTATTTTGTCTGATGTTTATAAAATAGAACCCAATTCTCTTTGTTGATACTAGCCTATATAACTATTTCTATCCTTGTATTTTCAAGCTCGTTTGCCCTCCTTTCTTCTTTATCTTCTCTTCTTTCTCTTTTATGCATTTTTTCCTCTTTGCATGTAGCTGAATTCTGACCATCACATGAAAACTCTGTCATTTAACTGAGTACTTTAATTATATCCTTCAATACCTTTCAGGTTACTATGGAGATTTTATATATATATATATATACACACACACACACACACACACACACTCTTTGTGCCTTTTATTTTCCTTTGTTGTTTTTATTTCATTCTTTGCCTCCTCCTCCTGCCCCAGTTTACTAGGATATATCTCCCTCCTTCAATTTTTTTTCTTGTGATTACTCTTAAACTTACAATATGCATATTTATATGGTGGGGATCTAGGTTAGTGGTAGAGTGCTTGTTTAGCATGCATAACACCTAAAAATTAAAATTCTATCAGTATTTTAAAAATCATTTTTATCATTCTGAGTCCAGGGAAAGAAGAAGAATCTGAAACCCTTCAACAGAGGGAATTTATTCTAGGGAACTGCATCCAGGTAGTAGGAAGTGCTGAACACCTATATGAAGGACTGCAATTCAGAGGCAAGCAATAGTTGCTTCCCCTCTTGGAGGAACAATGGGAAGAGGCACTCCAGTGACATAAGTAGTATATCTTCTTGCTAGGTATTCAGTTCCTATTAATTGACCTTTAATATTTCACATCTCTTTGCTGTTCATGTTCTCTGCAGTCTGTGTAATTTGGTCTGATATCTTTAATTGTACTGTTTATCTCAGGTGTGCTGTTTAATTGTTCCAGACAGTTTTAACCTTTCAATACTTACATTATTTGTTTCTAAAAATTCTCTTTCATTCTTTAAAACTTTGTTCATTTTTAACAGTATTGTTGCTGCTTGGTTTCTTATTTTAAAAACATATTTAACACAACTATTGCTTTTTAAAATTTTGTTTATAGAAACCCTAATGTTTCATGGATTTGCAGGTTTGATTTGTTGTTGGCTTTTTTCTGACTCTCACTCATGGTAGCTTATTTTTTCATATGTTCTACCTTTATTTTATGGTGAACTTAGATGTGTGCTAAGTATTCCTGAGAATCCTTTTAAATCTGGGCTTGAACATGTAAGAACCTTCAGAAAAAAAATTTTTTTTTTACTTCTAACAGTAGTGGCAGACATTATAAACTTGCATATACTTTAAACTTTAACTTCTGGCTTGTGTTTTTAAGAACATGGAAAACTATAAATTGGGACTTAAACATTACAAGGTCTGACTGGCGATTAAGAATGCTTAAGAAAGATTTTTAAGTTAAAAATAAAATAGACCTTGGCCTAGAACCTAGGCCAAAGCAGAAAACTTTTTTTTTTTTTTTTTTTTTTTTTGTTTTTCTTCCGGTACCGGGAATCGAACTCACGACCTTGCGCTTGCCAGGCAGGCGCTGTACCGCTGTGCTACATCCCCAGCTCCCAGAAAACTTTTTTGATAACAGCTTATATGAAAAGACTATTTCCCCCCAACAGTTTTTCCTACTTATAACACTATTTTTGCTCTTAGATCTTGCCTCTAAATGAGTTGGCCTTTATTTCTCTATAAAGGTCCAAGGCTTTGTACACAGTTTCAGGGTGCTGGAAACTTCTGACCATCTTGCAGATTTGAGTCTCCCTCACCTCCCTCATCTTATGCTTCTTCTTTGTTCCTCTATCTTTAATTTGTTTTGCATTTTCTCACAAGCTTATGCAATCTTTCCAAATGTTTTATATTTTATTAAGAATTTTTTTTAGAATAATACTGTAGGAGGGTACAAATTCCGTTCATTAAACTGTCGTTGAAATAGCAGATAGAAATCCTATTCAATGAGTATTTTTTTTTTCATCTGCTAATGTTTTCTTTTACCATGCATCAGGTTCTCTGTTGGGCATTGTATAACTAAATCATTGTAGTGATTCCATGAAGTACATGTTATTATTATTGCTCCCTGTTTTAGTCAGCTTTCCGTCACTGTGAAAAAACACCTAAGATAATCAACTTAAAAATAAAAAGGTTTATTTTTGCTCATAGTTTTGGAATTATCAATTCATAGTCATCTGGCTCCAATGCCTTTAGACCTGCGATAAGGCAATATATTATGGTAGATAATTCATGGCTGAGGAGCTGCTCACATCATAATGGCCAGGAAGCAAAGAAAGGAGAGAAGGGAATGCGATCCCTACGTCCTCTTCAAGGGAACGCCTTTTATGACCCAGCTTCCTCCGTCTAGTCCCCAGCATTTAAAAGTTTTCACTACCTCCTAATAATGCCACAGAGTGGTGCTAATCCTTTAGCATAGTTGTCAGGTGTTTGAGCAACACTTATCCAAACCATATTTATCCATATTTCACACTTTAGAAAAAAAAGCGCAGTAATATTAAGTAACATACTCGAAATCATATAAACAATAAGTGTTCTAGGTATATTAAAAATCTGACCTCTCTTAATATAAAACCTATTTTCTTAACCACTCTTTTATAAAGTAGAGAACAAATAGAATGTATAGGTGGTTCTAGACTTATAAGTGTGTGGGAAAGAGAGGTCCAGAGGTCTGGTTGACAGCCGTGGCGGAAAGGCGAGTCTGAGCAAACTCGGACTCCTCGGCAAACTGAGTAAAGGCCCTGCCTAGGCTGTCCCGCTCTGACCTCTTGCTTCCACACAGCCCCCGGCCAAAAGTACCGCCTCCAAACTACGCCCCTGACCCGCCTCCATTGCCACGCCTCTAACCTACTCTATAAATGCCTGCTACTTCCGCAATAAAGTGGATCTGCGCCATCAGCCTGGTCTCCGGTGTCCTCTTTCTTCACCGTCGCCGCTTACCACGGGCCCAGGTCCCTAGACCCAAGGAGGTTCAACCTCATAAGTGAACTTCATAAAATTTTCATAGTCTTGAGCCAGAAGACCACAGTTTTAATCTTGTTTTCACTTCTAGAGATATAATAATCAGACTTCACATCTAAAAATGCTAAATATGCTTTCTTATTATTTTTAAAACTCTGCAATGAGTTTGCTAAACTTCATAAGCTCCCATCAACTTTATTCCATTTCCCCCATTGAGGCCTTTAGAAACATTCGCCTTTAAAGCATGCTAAGTGACAGATGAGCAGAAATGAGAGACAAGAGAATCAAACAGAATTTTAGATGGCATTAATACCCCATGCTTGAGACCCACTCCTTAGCATACTTTTGAAAGTCTGATTATGATAGTGACAAGTCTTTTTTCTATGAACGTGAATATGACACAGTACGGATCAAAGGGAAGACACTGAGTTAGGGGAATGTGAGCTAGGTTCCTTAGAAAGAAAATCATTCTTAGTCTGAGCTCGAGATTCCCCACAGCAAAGTTTTTTGTAGGTGATCATAAATGAGAAATCCGTAAAACAATGGATGGCCAGCTTCAAAGAGAAAGGATAAAGTAAGGAAATGAATAGCTAGAAACTCCATATAGGGATTTTTTTAAAAAAGGAATAATAACAGACATCAGACACTACTGATGGTTAATCACTAAAATAAGTACAATGCAACACACAGAGTCAAAGCTCCCACAGAAGAGTACTAAGAGGAGAAATTTGATCTCTCAGTTCTTTTGTGCAACAAATTCAATTAATCCCGCTAGTATCTAATATTAAAATTCCTTCTTTTCCTGTGCCTATTAAGAAATATAGTTTTCATCTCCTACAATTTTTCCATTTTTACAGTTAATGCTGAAATACAAAAGTGATTCTACTTAAACTCCTTAGAGTTCACATTAGAAAAGTGGAATTCCATTGCCGTGAATACTTTTTGAGAAATATTTAACTTTCTCTTCAACATAACAAAGATGTTAAAATAAAATATTAACACTGTTATAAAATAACTGTGTGGAAGTATTGTATACAGAGAAAAGCAGCCTTGTGTTTCCTGGTAGGTGAATCCTGAGGCTAATTTAGTCTAGGAACCAGGAGACTTTTTATCTCAAATTATCAAGTCTGGAGGATGGATATCATTAGCATAGTGAGGTAAGCAGAGTTGTGAAATATTGCCTATATGTAGAAGCATGGGAGGGTAGGAAGATTAAGAAATTGAACTCCTGCTACCTACTTATTGTTTTATACTTGTATAAAGCCCCTGTATGTTATGAGATGTTTATATTGAATGGTTGTGACAGAGGTGAACCCACAATGTGGTACCCATGAACCCTAGTCTGTATCCGCGGTGCAAGCCCTTAGGCATATTATTTCCTGCTGTAAGATCTCAGTCTCACTTCACACTATCCACATAGTTTGTGATGCAGTCTATATTCCAAGGAGGAAAATTCTACAAGCTTAGACATATTAACTGAATATTCATAATGACTTATCCTCCCTTCATGTATTTCACTGAAATGACTATGAGAAAATTTAAAGTAGAATTAATTCATGATAGCCCTGAGATGAGAAATGGAAGATCAGAGATTGCAAACAGTTTCTTGAAATGAAAAGCTAAAGAGGTAACACTGAAAGGTAAGTTAGAGTAGGAGCTAAAACTCAAGAGGATCATCAGAAAATGTCTGCAGTAGAGGTCAAAACTAGGGACAAAGCCATAGAAACACCGCAGACAAAGTACTGCTAAGAACAAGATATGACTTCATAGGTGACCAATGAGTGTGTTATCTATAGCTGTACCTCTGGGTTAGCTTTGTGCTTGTGTCTTAGTTACTTTGTTGTGGTGGACACAAAATATCTGACATCCACAAGTCAAAGGAGGAGAGATTTATTTTAGCTCATAGTTTTCAGTCCATACTCAACTGGCTCCAAAGAAGAGCAGTTTAGCAAAGTAGCATGGCAGAAGAGAAATAGTCCATGCCTTGGCAGGCAGGAGATAGTGAGCTTTCTTTCTTCTTTCCCTTTATATTCTATCCAGCCTATAGGAGTATTGGTTGGTAACACTCACACCTAGGTTGTGTCTTCCCTCTTCAGTAAGCCCCTCATCCACATCCATACTATACTAATCAGTGGATTAATCCAGTATCACATTCAT
Organism: Chinchilla lanigera; assembly: GCF_000276665.1. Lineage (NCBI taxonomy): Eukaryota > Metazoa > Chordata > Mammalia > Rodentia > Chinchillidae > Chinchilla > Chinchilla lanigera. The sequence continues at coordinate 11,529,870 of NW_004955444.1, read as the reverse complement.
GATCCAGTATCACACACCCCCAATCCAGTCACTGTAAAAAGCCCCACCTATAAGTGTACAAGTCTTTGGGGGGGACATCTAGTTATGTGCCATAATGCTTGGGGTCCTCCTACACTGAACTGTCATCTCAAAACACTGTGGAGATTGGTAATTGAGATTATTGGTGGCCTCCTGATTTTCAGTTTCTCCACATTATTCCCCCAAAGATATAAAATCAACAATAAAAGTAAATGAAGTCACACAGAACTCATATGGTCAGCCTAACTAGCTGTGGAGACTATCACAGTTCAAATTCCATGAAAACGGATAAATGAAACAAATTCCAACAACTCTTGGAAACTGCCCAAATTTCCAAGTATAAGGGGTTGATTAAAAATCACAAAGATATACTATGCTCCTGTGACAATGAATGGGATGATCTCTAGGAATTGGTAGGGAGAAATCTCATGGGTATATTGCTAAGTAAGAATGCCACAGTACAAAACAGCAAGAGTTTATGTACAGAATCACCCTTAAAGAGAAAAGAAAATTTTATGTGCACATTCACATGCATATACACATCAAGTTTTACCAAGGGTTATAAAATTGCATAGAAGTGATTAAAGAAAACAATGAAGTATGTACACTAGGCCATCCTGGGAAACTGACACAGAAGAAAATTACACTTTTTGAGTATACCAACTGAAATTATTTTTCTGCTAATTAGCAATAAATTTTATTTAATTTAAAAATTTTTGTTTGTAGGCTGCCAGACATAGCGGCACATGCCTGTAATCTCAGCACTCGGGAGGCTGAGGCAGGAGGATTGTTGTGAGTTTGAGACCAGCCTGGGCTACAAAGTGAGCTCAAGGCCAGCCTGAACTGCATAGCGAGAACCTGTCTCAAAAAAAAGACAAAAAAATTTTTTTTTGTTTTTAGTAGCACATGTTTATGGTACATAATGATTTCATTTACGGTGGGGAGTCAGTACATGTACATAGCATGTCTTAATTCTTTTTGCATCTCCTTCCCATCCATTCTCTCCCTCTTCCCTCCATCTTTCACTCCCCTTCCCTTCTACAAAAGACCTACCTCTCTATTTCTTATTATAATCTTTTATTTTACTCTTTATTTATACAGTGAAGTATCAATTGTTGAACTCAGTTTGTTCCAAATTTATATTTGAACACTGAAACGTTTGAGAACTCAACATATTTTTTCCCATAAGAAATAATAGAGCTGGATGGGGTGGCACATGCCTACAGCTGAAGCATCACTGTATTTTTGGTCTCTCACAGACAAGAAATCACGTGATATTTAAGCTTGTGTGTTTATTTCACTTAACATTATGGTCTCAAGTTTCATCCATTTTCCTACAAATAACTCAAGATAGTCTTTCTTTATGGCAGAGTAGTACTCCATTGTGTATAAACACTACATTTTCTTTATCAATTCATCTGTGGATGGACATATAGGCCTCTTCCAAGTTTAGCAATTATGAGTTGCACTGGATCACTGTAATACTATATGTTTAAGTCTTTCAGAAAGATAACTTGCAGGGGAATGCCTAGGTCAAATGGAATTTCTAGTTTTAGTTTCTTACAGAAGGGCCATACTGATTTCCATAGTGGTTGTACTAGTTCACATTCCCACCAACAATGTAGACGAGTTCCTTTTCCCCCTGCAGCCTTGTCAATATTTGTTATTATTTGATTTTTTTGATGATAGCCATTTTTTCTGGAGTAAGTTGCAATTTTAGCATTGTTTTAATTTGCATTTCTCTAATGGCCAGAGATGTTGAACAGTTTTTCAAACATTTATAACCATAAATTGGAATAATTTTGACTTTTGGAATTTGTAATATTTTGTATTTTAGAAATAAACAAGATGAAATTAGCTAAAACTAAAACCAAAACTAAAACCAAAATAAGTAAAGTAACTGCATTTTGATTGAATAATACAACCGTACTGAGGGGGCGGAGGAATTCTGGTAGTTTCATGAACACTCTATTGAACTGTGTAGTCCAGACTTGTAACAAGTGTGGTAGTGATGGTGTCAGGAACTGAAACAGATACTGAGCATATTTATTAGGTTTATGTTTGAACTTGTAATAGTGAAGACGTTCTGCAATTATTTTAGCTGTATTATTGGACTGAGCAAATAAACAGAAGAATTTGTGTTGTGGGGAGCCAGGGCTCTCACTGGGAAGGAAAAGGCTCATATATATGAATTAAAGGATGGTAAGAAAGAAACCTGTGGAGATGGAGTAGAAATCAAAGCATTGATGTGAACTTATGTGTTCTAAATATGTATGTACATGTATATATTTACATATATATGTTCATATATGAATCTGTATTTGCATGTTCTAACTGTATCTGCTACAAGGACATCCTCAATGCAGATATTCCAGTAGCAATGGATACCTCTAGAACTCAGATCTTGGTCTCTAACTGTCCCCCACTCAGTGGTATCAGTGCTTCTCAGAAAAAGGTTGACCCTGGAACTGGGGTAGGAAAGGTAGAAGACAATCTTCAAATATCTTGTTAAATAGTTAAATCCAGAGCTGAGATACAAAATGAATTTCAAATATTTTATTAAAAATAAAATAGTGTATTTTTAATTGATACAAGCGTGTTAAAGGATGAAGAAGCAATATATGAAAAGATGCTCCACCTGACTAAATATTGAACAATTTCATCACTAAAGTAATTGTGCATAGTAATTGTTGATTCAAAAAGTGGGGATAGGGCTGGGGATATAGCTCAAATGAAGAGCACTTGCCTAGTATGCAAAACAAATACCCCCTCTGTTACGGTTTGCATATGCATGTCTCCCCAAATCCTCATGCAGTCATGGTGTGGGCTTCTAGATTTTTGACTGATCCATAGTTCAATGCTGGGATTATGGGTGTGAGTGCTACACATGCCCCTGAAGCTGGTAGTTTGCATGCAATATAAGTGAGGGAAAGAGGCTTGCTTTCTGCCACTGCTTCATTTTGCTCTTATTGCTTTTGCTATCTTCTGCCTCCATGAACTGTTGCTCTCTGCCATGTGCCACTCTGCCTTGGAACCAGCCAAGTACAGATTGAAACCTCCACAAACTGTGAGCTAAATAAACCTTTCCTTCCTTGATTCTGGGTGTCAGGTATTTTGTCTTGCAATGAGAGAAAAGTAGTGAACACTTCCTCCAAAATAAAAAAAACCCAGGGGGATTCCTGTGTATCTTCTGATAATAAATGCATAAATAAAAACAGGGAAATGTGGCACTCTTATAGTACTATGCTGAATGCTTATTGGTAGATTTGGAGGCAGTACTAGAGTAGGAAGATTATCACTTTGCAACCATAATAGTAAAGATTAGTTCAGACAGGAACCATCAATGAGTACTAAATTGGAGGCTGTACTTATGAGGGGATGTATAGTCACAGGATCTTTAAAAAATTATTGTGTAAATTTAAAGTATACAACATGATATTGTAAATACATATAGAGCAAAATGTGTGTAGGACAAATTAACATAAGGATCATCTTATGTAATTACCCATTTTTTTTTCTCCTATGGCAAAATCAGCTGTGCTCTACTCATTTAGTAAAAGTCCTAATACTTACACGATTTTAAAGTGTCTCTTTATAGATTGCTTATTGGTTCCCAGAAGCAAAGTACAGATGAAAGATATCAGTGTTTACAGAGTAATCAAAGGTAACATAAAACTTGGAAGACAAATGGGCACTGAGTGATGTATTAGTTTGCTAGGACTGCATAACAAATATACCACAAACTAGGTGACTTAACAGCAATGCACTGTCATGCAATTCGGAGCCTAGAAGACAATTAAGATATTAGCAAGTATGGTTGCTTCTGAGGGTTGTCAGGGAAAGTCTGTTCACAGGCTTTTCTCTTTGAATTATACACACACACGTATATGTACATATACACAGAGACTATGTGCCCACACCTACCAAAGATAAAGCAAATGGAGCAAAATAGAAAAATTGGTGAATCTGGGTAAAGGGTATGCAGGTACTTCCATATATTATTCTTGCAAACCTTACATGTTTGAATTATTATTACTATTTGCAGTGCTGGCAATTGAACCCAGAGCCATGCACATGGTAGACAAGTGGTCTACCACCGGATATACACCCAGTTCTTTTATTGTTTTGTTTTGAGACAGGGTTTAGATAAGTCACCCAGGCTGGGTTTGAACTTGCAGTTTTCTTGCCTAGCCTCCCAGCCAGCTGGTATTACATGTGTATTCCACTACAATTGTTTCTAAATAAAAGTTAAGGAAAATAAAAGAGTAACTTTAAAAATCAGCAAGGAATCTGTAAGAAAATATATAGGAAATCTCCAATTTTGGAGAAAAATAACAAATAAATATGAGAGACAATATTAAGTCTAAATAATCAAAGTAATCAGATTTCAAACAAAGGACAGAGAAGCGTGGGAATATTCACAGAAATTATAAGATCATGCTTTCCCAGAGATGCAGAAAGACTCATCTTCAAGTTCAAAGGAGGCATTGAGTATGAAGAAGAATGAATTAATGAGTAATAATTACTGTTATTTTAAATGAGCCACCCTCAGCCTCCCATTTATGAAATTCTAGCACATGAAGTCTACACTGAGCATGTTCAAAGTTCTTGAGACAAAATACAGGTAATTTCTGCATGAACAAGAATCAAGTCAGCATCAAACTTGTTATCAGTATCACTAAATTATGAAGGATATTAGCAAAGTCTTCAAACTGAGACCCGTTGGTGAGAACCAGTGACATTAGAATGCTGAAAAGCATGCAATGATGCCATATAAGTTCCCAGGGACATTACTTTAATTGTATGTTTTAATATTATATTCCTCCCTAAATCACCACACAAGAGTGAAAGCAAAATTAAAATGGTTTTAGATTTGCAATAAATCAGAAATTAACACATTTACTCTGAGAAAAGTACCCAAAGACATATACCAGAAAAATTAAAAGTATACTATAAGAAAGATAAGGGATCCAAATTACATGGTATAACCCAGAATTACAACTGAAAAAAAATCTAGGATGACACCTGATAGTCAGCAAGCCTGGAATTTGTTGGTCTAAATTAGAATGGAAAAGTTTAACAAATGTCTTTATAAAAATAAGTAATTATGCATGAAAAAATTGCATAATTACAAACTGGGTGATCCTGGTAATAAGGAGTCATAGGATGTAAATAATATTATAATGTTAGTAATAATTATAATAGTATTATTAATGGAACTTTTCAAGTCTCTTGCTTGGAGGATCTCTGATTTTTCCCCCTCTCCTTTCCCTCCCTTTCTTCCTTCCTTTTTCCTTCCTTCCTTCCTTGTTTCCTTCCTTCCTTCGTGTTTGCTGTTAATAATGATGTAGAATGAGAAGAAAAGCTTCCTTTTTTATGTGTTGGGTCTGATATTTTCTTCCCAAATAGTCTCTAGATGTTGTTGCATCGAATTCTTTTTAGTGTACCTTAAGAGCCTCAGTCAAGCTTGAACAAACTAACCTTGGTATCAACTGCTCCTTTAGATACTTCCCAAAGCACCCGACTGCAGTGGTTCTCATCTTCTCTCTGTGGAACGAGCTACCTGACCACTGACTCTGGACTTTGTGGCCAATATTGTCCATTATTCTTCAGTGCTCAAGTGCTTTAACATCAAGTCAACCTCACTCTGGTCTCAATTTTAGAAACTGAGTTAAAATCCAACTCTATCTGTCTTTGAGCTCTAGTAACCTTGCTGCTTTTCCCATTGCCGAACTCTGGTAAACCCTGGTTAGTGATCTGGTCTCTTGGAGTACAGCACAACACAGCCTTGCCAATTCCTGTTCCAGGGAAAGGGAATTATCATTCCAACCTGTTGCTACCTGTTACCTGGTCTCTCCAGGCTACCTGGTACCTGGTCTCTCCATGTTGTTGGTTCCACATTCACCTTTTGGATCTGACCAGTTTTGACAAGATTGTTTTACTTCCTTGGACTATTCTAATGTCTTTGCTTTGGAAAGCTGGTCTGGCCACCAAATGGATTTCTAGTTTCAGACCTTGATCTCCCTGTTCCAGATAATCTACCAAAAGTTGTATTTGTGCTTTGATTTCTTTCTTCTTCCTTACAACTGAACCTTGGCTTTTCCATGCTAGTACCATCGTGTTGTTTCACTTCAATTGTGAGTTTTTTCCTGACTCACTGGGAAAACACGGCAAATTTTTTCTCTGTGCTGGTGCCTTGAGACTGTGTGTCTCTTCACCAATTTGCTTTACCTCTGTACCTGCAAAAGCTAAATCCTTTGTTTAGCTCGCATCACCTCAGGCAACCTATTGCAATATACTCCACGATGCCCTTCTCTCTCCACACAATCCACCTTGCCATTCTTCCAAAATTATCACTCTAAAAGATAACTTCTCCTACTGAAAACTTCCTTTTTTGTTCAAAGTCCACAGTGATTTTCTTTTTCTGGGAAGGTATCATGACCCCTTGTCCTGGAGTCAATGCTTCTAGTGGTTTTGACAAACCCATTGCTACTGACACTGGCCACCCTTTTGTAAAATGTGTATGGTGATACCATTCTAGCATGACACTCCATTAAAGGAGATAGCATGTAAAAGTTACTTAAGTAGTAAACATTCCCTGGTTTTTATGGAGAAATAATTGAGAAATGTCAACTGACCATCACCACAATATCTAGAAGGTGACAGATCTTGTTATTCTTTGACCATGGACATTGTCTCTTGTGTGTATATTTCTTGCACAACTCACTCTAGTCTGCTGGACGTGTTACATGTTCTTGGTTACAAAATCGCAAAAGTCATTTAAAGGAAGGGACTAGAGAAGAATGTAATGAGACCCTTCAGGTAATAAAGGCAGTGAGGCAGCTGTGATATTAAAGAAATAAAATATGTTTGATTAATAGCAGAGGTAGAAACTTTCTATTATGCAATGAATTTTAAATAGATGTGTGCATATTTGCTACATTGATACTTTACTATGAACCTGATTTGTCTAGCCAAAATGATTCTGCTATACTTGATACAGTTATCACTCTCTTTGGCTGTATGGTAGCATTATATCAAAGTTGTTTTTGACTGAGGAAAATTTCAATATAAATTATGTATTTAATTTAAAATGATGATAGTTCATAACATTTATACTGTCTTTTAATTCTGATCATGCATGGAATAGTATTTCAGTCTTCATTATATCTATCACTGAGTGAAATAAGAAAAACTTGTTAAAATTTCATCATGAATAATATCCTCAGAATCTATATTTAAAATTTGATAGATAAGTAGCTCTGACTCTCAGATGTAAAATGCATGAACAAATATAATTTTAAAAACTTTTTTCTTAGTTTTTCTTAAGTTTCTAAGCTTGATTTTTATTTTTATTTTATTTGTATTTTTTTTTGTTTGCTTTTGGTTTTTCTCCGGTACCGGGAACAGAACTCACGACCTTGCGCTTGCCAGGCAGGCGCTTTTGCCGCTGAGCTAAATCCCCAGCCCCCTAAGCTTGATTTTTAATTTAACTTAGTTCTATTAAATCTATGATTTTTGGACTATTTGTAATTGTTAGATGGCAGAGTCTTTCTACAGTGCTATGGTACACTATAAAGTGAAAAATGCAACCTATAAACCTCAGTTTTTAAATACTCTAACTTTTATACACACATATAGAACAAAAAGTTACTAGTTTTCGAGCCCTCAGTGACAGTGATATGGTAGCAGACATTTGTAATTTGTTTCCCATCCCCCTTGCTTCTCCTTCAAGCACCAGCCCACAGTTTCTGTCCTGGGTTCAAGATCTCCACTACTCATAGCCCTTGTGGTCTGGGAGGTGTAATACACCGCTGGTGTCTCACATTTCAGTGGTGAACATTGAGCTAGACAGAAATTTAGGGAAAGACCCATGCAGAGTCTACATAATTTAATTCTGAAGTTTTGATTTTGGCCGTAAGTGGTGCAGTGTTTTCTTGCAATACCTCGGATGATAAGTAAGGTGGTAGTGCCAACATTCCTGGAATCCTTCTCGCTGCAGGGCTGAAGAAGCAGACTGGTGAGAACGGAGCCAGACTTGTGAAAAGAAAAGCGAGAGATGGTGAAACAGAAACCAGTTCCGGCAATATCACTTGACCTCAGATCTACCGACACCAAAATTAACTCACTTCCTTTTCTTTTCAGTTCTAGGAACTAGTAGATTTCCTCCTTGCTTAGGCAGTTTGGATTAGCTTTTACTGTTACCTTCTGTCATGGTTTGGGGTGTTTTGCAAGGAGAAACAATATAATACAGGATACATATTTTGTAAGATTATTTATAAGAGTCAACCCAAGAATCATATACAAGAGAGTACAGGAAAGCTATCCACACACTAAAGACCAAAGAATCCAGCTGAGGGCCTGGATCCCATGGAAATGTCCTGCATGAATCCAGCTTAAGACCTAGAGCTCATAACAGTGCCTCCCATGAGTCCAAATGGAGGCCAAGAGTCCTCAACAGTGTCTCATGCAGGCCTGTTTCATGGATCTTTGCTGGGAAGGCCCAAAGTTTAGTGGTGGAATCTAGAAAGTCTATACCAGTGGGATGAAGAACCTGTGCTAGTAGGCTGAGGGATCTGCACTGGAGCCAGGAATTGATGCTCAAAAGAAGAACCAGAGCCGCCGCAAAGATTACCACAGCCGTCCTCAGCAACAGTGAGGTCATGAGCTCCTCTGATGAGGAGGAAAGCTGAATTCCCATAAGGAAAGCCAACATGACAAGCTTCTCCAGGAGACTGAGTAGCGCACCATCTTCCCCTCTGGAGCCAGGAAGCAATGCGCAAAGTGAGGACCAAAGCTCCCCCAAAGTGAACTGAAGCCATTCTCAGCAACAATAAGGTCCCAAGCTCTGTGGAGGATGAAAACAGCGAAGTTCATCAGGAAAGCCAACATGACCACTACTTGAAGAGAACCAACAGCTCCTCACAGCTTCTCTCAGCTTCCGTCAGGTTCCCAACAGCTTCTACCAGCTCCCAACAGCCTTTTTTCTTCTTCTTCAGTTCTGCTTCTTATGCTGCTGGCAGCAACCCTCAGGTGGGCCTCCGACACCCAGCACCATGCTTATTAAGTTCAGCTGGGTATTACAAGTTGCCCACCAGTTGTCAGTCCATCATACCTTCTGAGCTGTTTGGTCACAGCAGTGAAAAGCTTTCAGAAAAACAACCTAAAAGAGCAGAGATTTATTTTAGCTCATAGTTTCAGAGGTTTCAGTCCATGGTTGGCTGGCGCCATTGCTTTTAGGCCTGTGGCAAGGCAGAGATACCATGGTGGGAGGGGATGGCTGTGGAAAGATGCTCATTTCATGGCATCCAAGAGGCAGAAAGACAAGGAAAGGCCCAAGTGGAAGAGGGCAAAGGCCAGCAAAAGTCCCTAAGTTCAGCCCCACATTAACCATTCCCTTCAACTTGGCCCCCTTTCTGTTTCCATCACCTCCCAATAATATCTTCAAATTATGTTTGCATTAGTGGACTAATGCAGTAATGAAACTAAAGCCTGGATGATAAAATCTTCTCTAGGCCCCACCTTTGGACATCACTGCATTGGAAATCAAGTCCTCAGCAGATGAATCTTTGGGGGATGCTTCACATTTAAACTGTATTACGCACTAAACAAGAGCTTAGTAAGAGCAAGTGTAAGAAATGAGGGACTAATTTACAATTTCAGTAAATTGGCACATCCCTCTTCTCCTCTCTTTGTGTCTCTTCTGCAAATAGAAAGCTTTAGGGAATAAAAAGTCTTAGGCTATGTCTTAGTCTGTTCTTGTTGCTATAAGAAAATATGTAGACTAGAAAATTTGTAAGTAACAGATTTATTGCTCATAGGAGGCTGAGAAGTCCAGGATCAAAGTGCCACAGATTCAGCGCTCGGTGAAGATCCTCTCTGCTTTCTAGATGCTGCCTTGTGTTTTGCCTCTTGTTGTGGTGGAATAGACAAAATAGCTTCCCCATGAGAGCTTCATCCTCATGACTCAATCACTTCCTAGTGTCCTTGTCTTCTTAATGCTATCACATTGGCAATTTAGTTTTGGATTACAAAATTTGAAGGGACGCAAACATTTAGACCATGGCAATATGAGAAAGGTAAAGAATATGTCTTGATACATTGATCAATTCTGCTTTACCTGAAATGTGTAAGAATAGATATTAAGTATTCCCAAACTATAATGTTTATCATATTCAGTTAGGACCTGGCAACTGGCATAAAACTTGGGCACTCAAATGCCTCCATTCTTTAGAGAGATAATTCCATAGTGTATTACCAAATGTGACTGCTATAAAACCTCTGTATTTCATGGAAATTACTTTCCATCATTATATAAAGTAAAATTCACAGAGTATTTGTGGTATAATATTGTGAAAGAAGATATATGATTTAATACCATTAAGAAATGGTATTAAATTCATTTAATTAAATTAAATTCATTTAATTCTATGATTAGAAATTAATCATAATTCTAATTAAATTCTAATTAATCATTAATTCTAATTAAATTCATTTAATTTCTATGATTCTATCAATAAGTGAAATCATATAATTCTATCAAATTATATGATTCTATCAATAAGTGAAATAAATATGTAAATTATAAGGAGAATAATTAGTATTCAGTGATATATATATGAAAGTTGAAATGGGAGAATAGCTTCATTTGGAAGCTATTTTCAATTTCAAGAAAAGCGTTGGATCATGTGTGAATGAAATGATAACACAGCTCTGAAAGATCTGCTCACAGCATATGTAGAAGGCAAGTTCCATTTTCAACATTATTTGTATAGAAAAGACATATTAGCATTTAAATACTAATACTAAACAAAAAAATTCCATACTTAAAATTATTGTGCTACTGTTATACCTTAATTTCTGCTAGTAATATGTTTTGTGTACTGTCTTGAAAATATGCTGTGGAGAAATTTGGAAAAAGTTACTTACAGGAAATAATTTTTTTCTGTAGACATACAGTTGACTTTTAAAAGATCTCAATCTTCGATACAGTTGTCCCTAAAGGAGATTTTTTTTCAAAAGGTCAAGCTAGATTCAACTGATCTACAGGCCTTAGGTCAAGTTTTTTCTGAGACTTGGCATGTACTTAATGGTAGAACACTTATCTAGCACGTACAATGCCCTAGATTTGATCCCCAGTAATGTGCACACGTGCACACATGCGTGTGCACACACACACACACACACACTATTTTTGCTATTTATAATTTGATTAAATTTAAAACTCAGTGAACAATTCATGTAAATATTAAAGGCCCACCTATTAACAAGAAGATAAAAGTAAAATTTAGAGTGAATAATGGTAGCAGTTACTATAGGCTGGGACAAGTGTTTCTGATTTAAGAATATTGGGGAGTTTTGGAATGTTTTCATTTATGTAATGAGAACTTGGAGGTGAGACTCAGCTTTAAACATGAAATTCATTTATGTTTTATATGCTCCTCATACACACAGGCTGAGGATAATTTTATGCAATAATTTTAATAATTTTGTATATGAAATAGTTTTATGGTGTAGAATTTTCATTTGTGGTACAATGTTGGTGCTCAAAAAATTTTGGATTTTTGCGTTAGAAATGTTCAAACTGTACCTATCTGAGTTACCTATTGCTGCAAACAAACAACCCCAAACTTAGTGTTGTGTGATCATAATCATTTATTATTTCAGTCTCTCAAAGATCTGGGATTGACTGCACTCAGGCAATTTTCACTAAGGGTACCTCATGCAGTTGCTGCAGACAGTTGTGGGGCTGGAGTCACCCTGAAGACTTTTCAGCTCACATGTGTGCCCCTGGAGTAGATACAAACAAACAGGTACACCCCATTGAAAGGCAGTTGGTCTTACCTACTCTCTGCTGCCTCTGCCAGTATTACACCCAGTATGTGTGAATGCCTACACTCACCAACGGCTATTCTATTTCAGTTAAGTAACAATGTGTATAAAAATCTCACACCCGAGACCTAGAAGTGACCCATATATCACTATCATATTTCGTTAACATATTTGAACAACATGAACTGCCTGCAGATAAAGGAAAGTCAATCTGTACTCCTGGAAATGTTAAGAGAAACCATGTCACTGCAGCGAGAGAATTTTACGTTAACTTTTATAACTTTATCTATATGTGGAAAGTATGACTTTTAAAAATGATAGACCTTAAGGTTTATCAAAAAATTAGGCAGAAATCACAGAGTTCTCACATATTTCTCCACCAGCTACCACACATACACAGTTTTCCCCATTACTAACATCTTACTTTAGTATAGTTTTCTTGCTGAAAATGATGAACCAACGGTGGTACACTATCATTAACTAAAGTCTATAGAGTATATTGGGGTTGATTTTATAGCTTAATGGGCTTCTTTGACAAGTGCATGATGCCGTGTATCTGCCTCCACATTATCCTTTCCTGTCCCCTAACCCTTGCAAACATTAATCTTTCTCCTGTCTGTATGGTTTGGCCCTTCCTAGAATGTCATATAGTTGAAATTATATAGTAGCAGCCTTTTCAGACTGGTTTCTTTGACTTACTATCATGCATTTTTTTCTTCCACATTTTATCACTGAATAATATCCTATTGTATGCCTGCCTCACTTTATTTATTCACTCTTCAATTCAAGGACATCTTAGTAAAAGCATAAATTTTATGGAGAACAACTTAAATACTTTGGATAGTTTTATAGAGATTCTTTTAATAAAAACAACTGGATTAAGGTGGTTATGATTTGCAGACAAGGAACTAGTGAGATAGCTTTTTGGAACCATGAACAGGCAAAATGTCTGATAGTGTTGTACTTAGATTGTCATGGGTTTTCTTACTAAATAATTACTGTTTGACACTTCCTAATATGACCAAAGTTTTGATTCTCTTTTCTTATGTGAATTGATACCACTGAGAAAATAAGGGTTAAGAAGCAGAGTGATATCTCAGAATGTCCTCTTTTATTTTCCTTCTTTTTCTCTGTCTGCATAGTGACACAAACTGTGAGGATATGATACATGTTGTCATATTTTGTAATCAGCGTGGCCTGCTCCAAAACACAAAGTGCTGTATCCCTAAGGCAGCTGGTGGGAACACAAGCAGAAATCTTATTCATCTTCCATCCATAACAAATTGGGTGAGATAACACTTAACTTCCCCATGCCGTTCATGAGTTCAGACTCGCAGATAGTTTTCCTGCTTACCCAGGATTGCAAAATTTGAGAGTACGAAAAGGATTTTGATGTTCTCTCTCTCTTTGGTGGCTCAAGTTTAGGGTCTACATGTACTGAGATTAACTAACAATTTTTGAGCTCTTTCAAGTTCTGTACTAAGAACCTAATATACACTGGCTCATTTAATCCTTTTATCTACCCTTGGGACTGGTAATATTAAAAAGTTGAAGACCATGAAATTTAAAGAAACCAGTTAGCTAACCTTAAAGCCCAAGAAGAAATTGGCTTCAGTTATCAACACCACATTCCTCATACCTCTTGCTCAAAGAGTTTCATAAAGATATAATTTACAATGAAATGCACTAAACATACATAAAATAGACAAGGAATTTTAATGTTGTACATACTTGCATGTACAGACTTGTATTATTTAGCTCAAGATATCAAATGTACTCTTATCCTAGGAAATTCCCTTGTGTCTCTTGTAAATACCTTTACAAACTCATTTTCCACCCAAAACCAAGAAGTATTCTGACTTCTTTTCACTATAGATTTGTTTTTTTTCTATTCTTAAAGGACAGGACAAAAATAGAATCATGTATACCAAATTATTTCATACCTGGATTCCTTTCCTCAACATAATACTTTTAAGATTCATCTGTGTTTTCATAGCTTATATACATTCATAGCTTGTTCTTTTTTAATTTTTATTTTTGAATAAAATATTTATGCGATGTAGTATGATATTTAAATATATGTACACAATTTATAATGATTAGGTTAAGGTAAATGGTGCATCCATCACCTTAATCATTTATTATGTTTTTGTGTTTGGATCATTTAAAATCCTCTCTACTGAGTATTTTGAAATATACAATTAATTGTTGTCAACTATATTTTCCAACTATGCTAGAGAGCATTAAAAGTATTATGTGATATTCCAGTATGTGATATTTCATCATAGGAATATACAGTATAACAGTTCATTGATTCATTGTTCTATAGATGTACATCTGAGCTGTTCCCAGTTTTACATGCTTTGGGTTAAGTTGTTACAGGATTTTTTAGGCAGGTCTTTTTGTGATCATATGTTCTCTAGGGTAAATACCAGGGGATTGAAATAAAGGAGCTGAAGGTAGATGTCTGTTTAACTTTATGAGAAACTGCCAGAGATGATGTTAATAACATAGATCTATATTTTTGCTGGTCTTCTTCCCTTTGTACATTTGTAAATATTAGATAAATATTTTAGTGAAAGTAGGATCACTATTTTATCAATACATAATGAAAACATTTGTAGAGAATTATATATACTTATTTCATATATATTTAATATATATATTATATGTGTGTGTATATATGTATATATATACTTTAAAATCATTTATTGTTACTTCTTTAATTGGGTTTTAATAGTTGCAACTAGCTCCATTTCACAATACCATTTTTGACATGCTCCATTTTCACAATACCATTTTTACCTGCTAACAACGCACAGCTTCACTTTTCTCTTGAGAATTGCCCTTAAATTATGGCAAATCCTTGACCTTAAAGGAACTGTTCATTGTCTCCAGCACCCTGAGTTGGCCTACAACCAATGACAAGCTAAAGGATGTGAAAGATTGAACTTGCTTCTGCGGTTTTATTGTTACCCCAGAGCCCCTGTGGAATCAGATGGAGTGAAACTTAAGATGAATTCACATTTTAATGTAACTGGTGTCTTGTCCTATCCTGTTTTGCTTAGGCTTGTTCACATTTCTCCTGAGACCTCTCCTTCAATAAAATGTTTGCACCAGGATTCCCATCTCATTCTTCCTTTTCAATAAACCCAATTTAAAACATGGATATACTGTAGGTTTCATGAAGAAATCCTATACTTGGTCATTGTCTTAGTCACTTCCTTGTCACTGAGACAACATACTCAACATTTGCAACTTAAAGGAAGAGAGGTTTATTTGGCATATAGTTCAGAAGTTTCAGTCCATGTTTGACAGGTTGAAACATAGAATTGGCTGGGCAGTAGGGTCTGGGCTGGGGAAAACTGCTCAGGTCAAGGTGGTAGGAAGCAGAGAAAAAGTGAAGAGATGGGGAAGGAGCTAGACAGTTCCAGTGACTGCCTCTTCCAAACAGACCCCACCTCCCAATAGTGAGTTGGGTCTATTCTCATGATTCTGTCATTTTCTATTTGACATGAAACAGTTGGGAGACATTCTCCATATAAATCATAACAGCTATTTAGGTTATTTATTATTTTTGCTATTATAAATAATGTTGCAAGGACCATCCTTATAACACATTTATCAGTCTCATGGTTTTAAATTCTTTCTATATATGACAGTGATTACTAAATTTAGATCTTTAACTGTCTAAAAGACATGATTAGATAAAATCTTTTCAAACCATAGATGGACAAATAATTTTTATTCTTTATTCAAGGCAATTCATTTTTTTACAGAAAAAATTGTAATTATTAAATATAGATGGGATAAAAGAAAAAAAATAAGCATTAGACAAATACCACAATAAAAGATGTTTCAGGCAAGATCCAATGACATGTCAAAATTACTAGCCAAGAGTTTGAAGAAAAATAGAGTATTTGCATAATCTCAAAATATCTCCTTGAAAATATGTATTAATTTTAAAGGAAAAAGGGTAACTTTATAGTTACCTGTAATTGCTAAAAGATATTATACTGTGTTTGTGTACTACAGTAGAAAATCTGGCAGACACAACCTTAATCAAGTGATCAAAGTTAACATTACTGATAATAGACATTACATAGCCCTTTGATCTGATGTACTAAGGGGGAAACAGCATTGATTGTGGTAGTATGCTTGATAAAAGGCTGTAACCTTGATCTAATGATGAGGAAATGATAAACAAATCCAAACTAAAGAACTTTTTTAGTTTGAATATCCCCTCCAAAATTCATATTGAGGTTTATTTGCCATTATATTAATATTAAGAGGTGGGACTTTGGGAGGTGATTAAGTCTTGAGGAAAGTGCCATCATAAATGCATTGGGTGAGGCTAGTTATTGTGGGAGTGTGTTCCTGATAGAAGGATGTGCTTCATTCAGGTTTCTCCCTGGCTCATGGGCATGATTTTTCATTACACAATGCCCTCTGTCACGTAATGATGTAGCAAAAGCGTCCTGACTAGATGCAGTCATCATGCTCTTAGCCATCCCAGTCTTCATAACTGTAAGAAATAAATTTCAGTTCTTTGTAAGAGAAACCAAATATATAAATAAAGAACAGGATAAAAGATAGGTAGTAGGAAAAAGAGAGATAGATCTTTTGCAAAAATTGAGGGAGACCAAGAGATGCAGGGAGGGGAGAGAAGGGAAGGAAAGATGATGGAAAAATAATTAAGATGTATTGTATACATTGACCCCACAAGGAATGTAATAATTATATGCAGGAAACATGTACTAATAAGAAAACTGAAAAAAAAGAAACATTATCCTACTCTCAGGTAACCCTTTATAGCAGCTGATAATGGACTAAAACAAGGGCATTCTACAAAATGACAAACCTGTATTTCCTGAAAGTTCAAGTGAGGAAGGAATGGGGAGTTGTCACAAATTTCAGATAAAGAGATGTGGCAACTAATAACAGTGTAGAATGTTGGTTTGGATCTTAGAATAGAAAAAGAATAGTAGCAGAAAAATTGAAGAAAATCAGGTAAGATCTATAGTTAATAGATTTGGACCAGCATCAATTTCATGGTTTTGACCATTGTATCTTGGTTACATAAAGTGTTAACATTAGAGAAGACTGGATAAAAAGTATATCCAAATCTCTGTACTATGTTTACATCTTTCCTGTAAATGAAAACTTATTTTGAAATAAACAGTTAAAGAGTATTTCCAGTCTCTCCACTTCTTTACTTCTATCTCTCTTGAAGCCACCATTCAGCTTTATGTAGACAGCTGAAATAGCTCCATAAGAGCCTTCCTCATTCTACTGTAGCTCATAGAATCCATTCTCCATGTAACAACCAGAGTGTTATTTAAAATTATTATACCACATTTGTGTTCAAAACTCTCCACTTGCTTCCTTTTATAAT
The DNA here is from genome assembly GCF_000276665.1 of Chinchilla lanigera. Lineage (NCBI taxonomy): Eukaryota > Metazoa > Chordata > Mammalia > Rodentia > Chinchillidae > Chinchilla > Chinchilla lanigera. The sequence continues at coordinate 11,512,625 of NW_004955444.1, read as the reverse complement.
TAAAATTCAATACAATTACTGTCTTGACATTTCTTTCCATTGTTCTCTAAACCCAAGATTCATGGACTCATTTTTTAAAATTGCGAAGTATTTCAGCTATTAAGAAGCTGTAGAGATCAATTAAAATGAATACCAATTTCCTCACTTTTGTTGGATTTTAACTATCACCTCTCAGATATGCTACCTCAAATGATCTTTAGTAGAGATGAAACAATGGAGCTAGAAATGGAAAGCCTGCATCCCTGACACCTTTCTTCTATAGGGTGTTATGTTTGGATATGGTTTGTGTCCCTCACGGGACAATGAGCTGTAAGCCTGGTTCCCAGTGTGGCAGTACTGAGGGGTGGAGCTGGGTGTAAGGAAATAGGATAATGGGGCTGTTGCTCATAGAAGAGGCTAACATAATTCTCATGGGGTCTTGGTTAGTTCCTGTGACAGGAGATGGTTGTAAAAAGATCAAGCTTGAACCTCTCTCACCATGTGGCCTCTTCCTGTCTCACCACATGCTTCCACCATGATGTCATTTACCACATTGTGATATAGCCAAACGGGCCCTCAAAAGAGGTCAAAAAGTGGGGTTGAGCACTGTTGGATTTTTAGCCTCTAAAATTTTGAGCTAAGCAAACTTTTGTTTTCTGTATGTTGCCCAATATCAGGATTTTTGTTATAGTAAGAGAAACCAGACTAATACATAGGGTTGCTTTTCTTATTGGTTGTAAGAATTCGTTACATATTCTGAACAGTAATTCTGTGTCAGTTACATGCTGTCCTCATTGTGATATGCCAACTTGAGTTGAGTAAGAATAGCTTACCAGATTACTAAAGTCCTGGGTCTGCCTGCGGATGACTGACATGTAGAGACAAATTGAGGAGGGAAGAGGTATCTGGGACATGGATGGCACCAACCAATAGGCATGTAGTCTGGGTGGAATCAAAGGGGGAAGTGGAAGGAAGTCTTGCTCTCTTTTCTTTAGGAGAGTTTAAGCCTTCACCAATGCCTTTGTTTGTCATTTCTCTTTCCTCCTGACTTTCAGCACAAACAATTTAGCATTCCAGCAGTGTTTTCAGTTCTCTGATGCAGACTCACACCAATGACTCTACAGTGAGCATCCAGACTTCAACAACTGCTGAGACCCTCTGGCTCTACCCTGTACCAGTGGCCATTTTGGGTGTTTTGGATGTTTCTACCACTGATGCCACAGGTAGCCACTGTTATGGTTTGTGTCTGGATGTCCCCCCAAAGCCTCATGCAGTCATGGGACAGGCTTCTAGAGTAAATGATTGATCCATGGTCTAATGCTGGGGTTATGGATGTGAGTGCTACACCCACCCTAGGGTGGGTAGTTTGCATACAATATAAGGGAAGGAAAGAGGCTTGCTCTTCCCTCAGCCACTCCTCCCTTTTTCCTTTTGTTGCTTTTGCTATCTTCTGCCACCATGAACTGTTGCCCTCTGCCATGGGGCCAACTGATTATAGAGTGAAAATTCTATAAACTAAATAAAGCTAAATAAACCATTCCTTCCTTAATTCTGGGAATCAGGTATTTTGTCTCAGCAACAAAAGAAAAGTAACCAAGACAGCCACTGAGACTTTTCCTATTCTGATGTTTTAAGCCTACTAAATAAATGCCTTTCATGACTGTACATATATTTTGTATTGATTCTTTTCCTCCAGTGAACCCTAAATGATATACAAATTTAAAATTCTCTTAGTCATTTTCTTGTCACCGAGTCAAAACATCCAACACTCACAGTTTAAAGGAGGAGAGAGTCTCTGGGATGCTGTGGCCTGTGAGAATAAGTCTGTGTTCTGTGCTTCTTCCATTGTCTCTGGGATAGCAGGCCTGCAAGAGGAGTGTAAGTCTGAGCTCTACACTTCCTCCATTGTCTCTGGGACAGTAAAGTGTACAAGAGGAGTGTGAGTCTGAACTCTGTGCTTCCTCCATTACCCAAGGAAGGCAGTCTCTGCTAGAGGAGTGTACGGACACACATCTTTGGTGGGTGGATCAACCAGAACCCCAAGACCTGAGACCCAGGACAACAGCTGGGTCCCCAAGTGCAGGGGTGCACACACACCTTCAGAGGGCAGAGTAATCAGTGAGACCAGCAACGTGGAAGTGTCTGAAGCAGAAGTGAGGAGCCAGTAGTTGGACTCTAGAGAACTCCACCACCAGAAGACCAGTCCCAGCCTTCATACATAGAGGCCAAAATGAGTTCCATATGCAGCACATTTCTAGGATTAAATATAGACACTATCACAGAACTGTAAACACTAGAGGTATTCACTACTTTCATCCTCCCTTGTTTGTCTGATTGTTTGTCTATTCTGTAGTTATTCTCCCTTGTTTGTCTATTCTGTAGTTATTTTTGTATTTTTTTTCTCTCCTTTCTTTCTTGGGGCTCCTTTTTCTTTCTTCCTTTTTTTTCTTTCCTTTTTCACACTCTTTTTCTTCCTTCTTTCTTCCAATGTTTATGTTTCTTTCCATTTTCTTCTATAGATCCTCTTTCTCTCTTTCCTCAACTACTTCTTGAATTTAAACTTTCAAATGAGTAAACATTGTCTATGTCCTTTCTAACTACTCCTTCATATTCTATTTCATTCTTTCCCTCCTGCATCCTCTAGTTTCCCAAAACTTGGGTGATCATCCTTCAATTTCCAGCCTTGACTCTGTTATATTTGCCCTCACTCATCACTTTAGCCTGTTCCCTACCCATCTTAACTGCCTCTTCCTCCTGCAGAAAGGTAAAATCATACAATTAAGGGGAAAATTACCACATTTATGTGCACAGTATATGTTTGATTTTGTTATACAATTTTAGAATTTGCTCCTGTGGTCATAGGTAACAGGTTAATGGTTACCATAGTTTATCAGTAATTAAGCTGTGCTTGAAACTTTTGTTATTACCAACTGTACTACTTTAACCAGGATGTCATACTTGTTATAAATAGTTTTTCTCTCCTATACAGCAACATTGTGATTGTATAAGGTAATAATCATCACAACAGTCCGGTACCAAAGGATTGGGAGCTGAGCCAAATAGTAATTTTGCATCCTTTACAAACTGGGAAGGTAGGATCCTGAGATAGCTATAAAAAATGACCTACATCTAGAAGACATCCCTGAAGAACAGATATCCTCTAGAGAAACTTCAATACTAAAAATAAAGCTACATAACATAAGAAATCAGTAAGTATCAACAAAGAAAACAAAATAAAATAAAAAATAGAAAATGACAAGACTCACAAGCAAAATGAAACCCCAGACCCCCAGCCCACTCAGGACAAGCCCAGAACTCAAGGAGAAAGGTGAATTTGGCAGGCAAACACTGGGGCTTTCTAAATTGATAGCAGCAGAAGTAGAAAAAACAAGTGGAAAGGGCTATAGAGAAAGTAATCTCTTAGATACAGAATGAAATAATACTTAAAATCAAAGATATTAGAGAAGACACAGATAAAAGAATAGATAACTTAGAAAAGTGATGGAAACAAAAAATGTCCAACATAGGAAAGAAATGGAATCCATGAAACAGATCCAAAGAGAAAGGCAAGAAATAAAATCTCCATTGAAAGTTGTTATGGTGTGTGTCTAGATGTTCCTCCAAAGCCTCATGCAGTCATGGGCAAGCTTTTCGATTTTATGATTGATTCATAATCTAATGTTGGGATTACACCCTCCCAGGGGTGGCTAGTTTGCATACATTGTTTTTTTTGTTTGTTTGTTTTTGGTTTTTCTCCGGTACCGGGAACCGAACTCACGACCTTGCGCTTGCCAGGCAGGCGCTTTTGCTGCTGAGCTAAATCCCTAGCCCCTTAGTTTGCATACATTGTAAGGGAAGCAAAGAGGCTGCTTGTTGCTGCTCCTCCCTTTTTGCTCTTGTTGCTTTTGATGTTTTCTGCTGCCACAAACTGCTGCCCTCTGCCATGTGCCACTGTGCTGTGGAGCCAGTTGGACTGAAACTCCCATAAGCCATGAGCTAAACAAACCTTCCTTCTTTAATTTTGGACATCAGGCTTTTTGTCTCAATAATGATAGAAAAGTAACCAAGATGGAATTTGGTGCCAGAGAAGTGGGTTGTTGCTGTGACTGTATCTGACCATGTGGTTTTAGAGCCTTTGGGAAGAGTTTGGAAAGGTTCAGAGATGTTGCCTGAGAGAGAAGAGCTGGAATACCTTAGGCTATTCTGTATGGGAGATTCCGGTCAGAGCTCAGAAAACCAGAAGGCTGACAAAAGTGCTGCAGGTAAAGACCGGGTTTGGAAGGTTTTTGCAGGGAAGGAAGACTGTATTTATTATTGGACTCCAGATGATATGTGTTACAGTTTGGCAGAAAGTTTGTCTGCATTTTGCTCCTGTCCAGAGACTTTTCCTGAGACTGAGACTAAGGGCAGTGGACTGATTAATCTGACGAAAGAAATTTCAAGGCAGTCAAACTTTAGGACAGTGCCATGGCTACTGTTAGGGGCTTTTAACAAGATTTATAATGAGAATCAAGAGCAAAGAGCCCACCAAGATGATGTAAAATGTTGTGACTTTGGTCAGAAAGGAAGCTTCAGTAAAGCTGTGGATTGCAAAGACAGAGTTGAGGAGGTTTCAAGTGCTGAGAAGGAACAAGGGAACACAAAAGATGGCCTGAAGGCATCACAAGGAGCAGCAAGTCTCCACTCTTTGCAGCATCAAAACTACAAAGGTGAAAGACGTTGCTTTGGGGAGAAAACTGCAGAGCACCATGTTACAGTGGCTGCACCATGTTCTAGAATGCCAGCAGCATAGAGAAATTTTTCCTCAGAATTGGATTCAGAGTTCCCAGTGATCCAAGCACTTGACCCCTGTGGCCAAGAGAGAGGAAACTTGGCTACTGCTCTAGGTGGTAGCAGACCTTGGCATCATCCATGGGGCACTGGTTTTAGGTGCATACAGAATGCAAGAGTTCTGAGGTTAAGAAGGCTGCCATCTAGATTACAGAAGTCCTGGGGGCCAGGCAGTGTGCCCCTGAGAGGGCAGTGTGTGAAGCTGTGAGTGAGAAACCTAAAGTGCAGTGGAGACCTCAGAAGATTGAAAAGCCAGGAATGTGGATTGTGTGAGGAAAGCTGCAAGGAGGGAGCAAATTAGGCCCATGAGAGAAGCCCTAGGAGCTACAACCACCAGAGGTGCCATAGGGACAGAGTGCTTTGGAGCTCACAATTTACCACAGATTGCTTTAGATGTTACACATATGGAACTATAGGACTTAATGTTTTCTCTTGCTTTGGTCCCAATGCTTTGTATACTCCTGTGTACTTTTGGAATGGTAATGTTTATCTTGTGCCACTGAATGTTGGAAGTGTTTAACTTCATTGGTGCAGGGGCTGGTAGATAAGAGTTTGCCTTAAATCTCAGAGGAGACTTGGGACTTGAACTCTTCAACAATGCTGAAACTGTAAGGACTTTGGGATCTCTTAGAGATGTACTAAATGTCTTTTGCATAATGGGATGTACACCAGTCTTTGGAGGCCAAGAGTGGAATGTTATGGTTTGTGTCTGGATGTACCCCCAAAGCCTCATACAGTCATGAGGCAGGCTTCTAGAGTTTATGATTCATCCATGGTCCAATGTTGGTATTATGGGTGTGAGTACTACACCAGCCCAGGGGTAGGTAGTTTGCATACAGTGTAAGAGAGAGAAAGAGGCTGCTTGCCGCTGCTCCTCCCTTTTTGCTTTTGTTGCTTTTGCTGTTTTCTGCCTCCATGAACTGTTGCCCTCTGCCATGTGCCACTCTGTTGTAGAATCAGTTGGAATGAAACCTCTACAAACCTTGAGCAAAATAAACCTTTCCTTCCTTAATTTTGGGCTTCAGGTGGTTTTTCTCAGTATTGAGAAAAAAAGTAATCAAGACAAAAGTATATACAACAGATTGAAAGAGAGGATAGAGTTTCAGATCTTGAAGACAGAATTGTACCTAGTAATCTTGAAAAGAAATCTATCATAAAAATAGCAAGAGACCGTGAAAAATCAATCCAACAGCTACAAGATAAAGCAAAGAATAACATAAGATTGATTGGAGTCAATGAAAAAGCTGGAGACAGCACAAATCACATAAAAAACTTCACAAAAATAATAGCAGGAAACTTCCTAAAGGAGAAAGAATTTAACATACAAATAAATGAAACATATAGAACTCCAAACAGTCATCACCAAAATAAAACTACACCAAGTCATATAACAATTAAGATTCCAGAAATTCAGCACAAGAACAGAATATTAAAAGCTGTTCGAGAGAAGAAACAGATCACCTGTAAAGGAAAGCCCATCAGAGTAAGAGCAGACTTCTCAATGCAAACCCTCAAGTCAAGGAGAGCTTAGAGTGAAGTATTTCAAGTCTTGAAAGCGAACAACTTCCAGCCCAGATTGGTGTACTATGTTTGCTACTTTTTTGTTGCTGAGACAAAAAACCCAATGTCCAAAACTAAGGAAAGGTTTATTTAGCTGACAGTTTTTGAGGTTTCAGTCCACAATCAGCTGGCTCCAAGGCAGGGTGGTATGGCACAGGGGCAACAGTCCAAGGCAGCCAAAGACAGCAAAGGCAGCAAGAACAAAAAGAAAAGCCAAGCTTCTTTTTCTCCCTTATATTGTAAGCAAGCTATTTTCCCCCAAGGGTGGGTATAACACTTAATCAGCTCCAAGCCCTCCTTTCATACAAGATGAGGATGTTTACAAAGTAAGGACCCTTGCTCTCTGCTGAGTTGCTTAGTTAAACTTTCAAGCTTCTCAAGTTGACACAATGTGTCACCATTACAATCCACCCCTTGTTAACTTGACAACCAGACATTTTTAAAACCAGTTTTTAGAAGCAAAGACATGTTTGTTTTTTAACATTTTATAATTTGTACATTATAACACAGGTTTCACAATCTTTAAGAACCAGTATTAAGTCTATCAACATTATATTGTATTAGAATCATAGCATTTTGTCCTTGGCCCCCAAAAGACTTATGTACTTCTCTTTAGGCAAAAGGCATTTAGTCCATCTCTAAGAGTTGTCCAAGTTCTAACAGTTGTAGCATTACTGAAAAGTACATGTCACAAGTCTCCTCTGAGACATAAGGCAAACTTTTAGGTGTAAGCCCTTGTACAAATGAAAAGTTAGACACTTTTATTATTTAATGGCTGAAAATAAACATTTTATTTTAAAAGTTACAAACAGGTGAATACAAAGGAATGGGACCAAAGCAATTCAAAATCTTGCAGGGCAAACATTAAGTCCTGTAGGTTCATGTGAAGCATCTGAGGCAATCTGTGTCAACTTTTGAGCTCTAAAGGGCTTGGATGGTTCCATCCCTATGATATTTTTGGTGGTTATAGCTCTCAGGTTTTTTTTTTAAAAAGGCCCACTTTGTTTTGTCCATACAGCTTTTTTTAGACAAGCTATATTTTTGGCTTTTTTAAATTTTGGAGATTGCTACTGTATCTTTGGCTTTTTATGATGCAGACCACTATGAAGCAGACCTGAGCAGGATTTAAATTAATCAGTTAGCTTTTCATGTTCACTTGTAAACCTGTCCAAGGCCTAAGCTCTTTGTCTGGAAATGGTGGAATCATAGTAAGTGAACCTCTGTGAGTCACTGACCTCTACTCAAACCTGTAATGGCAGAGGAAGCCAGAAAGCCTCAGAGATAAGATAAGATTATAGCCAAGGACACCTGGATCCATCTAAACTAGACAAAGACTATAGCCTCATACACCTCAGTCCTGGGTGGATTAATTTAATATCTTACTTAGAGAAGTGCTTGAGCGATTCCACCCTTCTTGAGTATCCCCCTCCCTTCTTCTGTTAGTCAAATAAATTTGGGCACCCAGAGAAAGTTTTGGTTTTAGCCCTAAGAAAGTTCTAAATTCTGTGAGACAGCTCTGATCCTCTGGAGCCCTGAAATCATTTCAGTGGCCTCTTTTTATTTAGCCTTCACCATACACTTGTTTGGGAGATTATAGACCTGACCAGCCTGCAATGCTAAGGGATATTATTAACCTGATAATTTTACTCACATCTTTATATATTGCCCTCTCAGGGGTACATTGTTTGGCTTCCCAGGCCTTTTCAAATAGAGGTGGAAGCCTTTTTAAGCCCCAAACTCTTGTATTTTGTATGTACCTAAAACAAATGCCATGTGGATGATGCCAAGGTCTGCTTCCAGCTGGAGCAGTAGCCAGGCTTTTTTTTCTTTTGGCTGTGTAGGGGTTGAGTGCCTGGATCACTAGGAATTCTGAACCTAAGTTTGAAGAACAAATTTTTATGTTGTCACCATTTTGGAACTGGTGCTCTGTGGCTTTTTCAAAGCAAAGTCTTTTACTTTAGCAATTTTGAGATGGCAAAGGGTAGAGACTTGCTGCTTCTTGTGATGCCCTTGGGGCATCTTTTTATTTTTCTGTTTTTTTTTTTTTTTCAAAGCAATTATGATCTACTCAGCTCTATTTTTGTAGTCCACAACTTTACTGGAGCTTTTCTTCTGGCCAAACTCACAACATTTTCAATCATCCCGCTGAGCTCTTTGTTCTTGATTTTTAACATAAATCTGGCTAAAAGTCCTTAACAATAGCCATGTCACTGCCTCAATATTTGACTGTCTTGAAATCTTTTTTGTCAGATTAATTAGACTACTGCCCTTAATCTTAGTCTCAGGAAAAGTCTCAGAACACAAGCAAAATGAAGACAAACGTTTTTTACAAGTCATGACACACATCATCTGGAGTCCAGCACCCAATGCAGTCCTTCTTCCCAGCAGAAACCTCCAAAACCTAGTCTTTACTGGGAGGACTTTTATCAGCCTTCTGGTCTTCTGAGCTCTGACCAGAATCTTCCATACGGAACAGTGTAAGGCATTTGGGTGACATCTCCAAACCTTTTAAAACCCTTTCCACTATTCATTCCCAAAGGCTCTTGAACCATATGGTAGGTATAATCACAGCAATGACCCCATTCCTGGTAGCAAATTTTTGCCTTAATTACTTTTTTTTTCATTGTTGAGACAAAAATCCCCAATGTCAAAAATTAAGGAAGGAAAGGTTTATTTAGCTCATAGTTTGTGGAGGTGTCAGTCCATAATCAGCTGGCTCCAAGGCAGAGTGGTATGGTACAGGAGCAATAGTCCAAGGCAGCCAAAGACAGCAAAGGCAATAAGAATGAAAAAAAGCTAAGCCTCTTTTTCTCCCTTATATTGTAAGCAGGCTATTTTCCCCCCAGGGTGGATATAACACTCACTCAGCTCCATGCCCTCCTCTCATACAAGATGAGGATGTTTACAAAGTAAGGACCCTTGCTCCCTGATGAGTTGCTTAGGTAACTTTTAAACTTCTCAAGTTTACACAGTGTATCAACCATTACATGTGCCTTGCAAAATTATCTTTCAAAATTAATGGAGAAATAAGATACTTCCATAACAAAGAACAACTGAAGAGATTTATGAACACCAAACCAACCCTACAATGAGTACTGAAAGATACTCTAGACAGAGTTAAAAATGACCACAATTCCAAGAACAACAACAGAAACCACTAGGCAGGGCAAGCAATTAAACAGAGAGGAAAAACAGGGAACCAGCAGCAGGAAAATATCATGACAAAGATAAACTAATACATATCAGTTATAATGATCAATGTAAATGGCCTCAGTTCACCAATCAAAAGAAACAAACTGGCAGAGTGGATCAGGAAACAAGATCCAACAATATGCTGCATCTAAGAAACACATTTAATGCAAAAAGAAATTCATAGACTGATAATCAAAGGATGAAAAACAATCTTCCATGCAACAGGAACCCAGAAAAAAGCATGGGTATTTACTCTGTTTGCAGACAACGTGAACTTCAAACCAAGAATTATCAAAAGAGATAAAGGAAGTCACTACATATTTGTTGAAAAACTTCAAAAGGAAGAGATAACAAACATAAATATATATCCACCATATACAGTAGCACCCAACTGTATAAGACAAATTTTAACAGACATGAAAATTCAAATAATCAATAACAATCATAACAAGGGACCCTATTGTCACAAATGGATAAATCAACTAGAAAAAAAATCAGCAAAGAAATATGAGAACTGAACCAAACCCGTTAAAAAATGGATTTAGTAGATGTTTTCAGACTGCTCCACCCAACATCACCAGAATACACATTCTTCTGTGCTTCACATGGAACATTCTCTAAAATAGACCATATACTAGCCCATACCACATGCTTAAGTAAATGCAAAGGAACTGAAATTATCCCATACATATTATTTCACCACAGTGCAATGGAATTAGAAATTAATGGCAGAAGAAATTGCACAAACTCCATAAACACATGGAAATTAAATAATACCACTGCACTTTCAGTTTTACTCTTGTAGCTTCACACACTGCACTCCAAGATTCATATGGCCTTCTCTCCCAGACCTTTTTCTGAAATCTGGGTGGAAGCTGCCATGACTCCATAACTCTTGCATTCTGCTTGTAGGTAAAATCAGCATCACATGATAATGTCAAAGTCTGCTGTCAGCATGGGCAGTAGCTGGGCCCCCTTCAATGATAGCTGCAAAGGCCTCCTACTGCTTTAGATGGCTGAACACTGTGAACTGAATTCCAGGGGAAACTTTCTCTGGACAGGTGTTGTTGAGCACAGTGCACCAGAGCTCTCTTCTCAAATCAAAACTTTATACTTTGAACCCTTGAGCCTAAAAAGGGGGTGGTCTTGCAGATTCCTGCAATCTGGCAACGCATTTTTCCTATTGTCCTGTTGCAATGTACTTAGCTCATTTTAAATGCTAATCCTGTCAACCACCAACATCTCTCAGTCAAAATTTTACAGGTCCAAACTCTGTTTGTTTATTTAAAAAAAAATTTGGGGGCATGTTTACTGTATAATGATTACATTTATCATGGAGAGTTTGTACATGTACATAACACATTTTAGTTCTTTTTTTGGCTTTTTCTCCTATTCTTCCCTCCTTTTTTGAACTCCCATTCTTCTTCCCATTCAAAAGAGGTCTGTTTCCATATTTTTCTTTTTTTTTTTTTTTTTTTCTTTTTTTGACAGGGTCTCGCTATGCAGTTCAGGCTGGTCTTGAACTTACTTTGTAGCCCAGGCTGGCCTCAAACTCGCAATGATCCTCCTGCCTCAGCCTCCTGAATGCTGGGATTACAGGTATGCGCCACCACGCCCAGCTGCTGCTGAGATCTTGATCAATGAAACTGTGAGGCTCACAGAGCAGGATGAATTCTGCTGAGGACAACACGGGGAAAACAGGTG
>NW_004955444.1:11456312-11501260 GCF_000276665.1 Chinchilla lanigera | reverse complement strand
AACTCACGACCTTGCACTTGCCAGGCAGGCGCTTTTGCCGCTGAGCTAAATCCCCAGCCCTCCATATTTTTCTTTAATTCTCTTTTTGTACCCCTTTTCCCTTCTCTCTCCCACCTACATCTCTTGTTCTCCTTATTATTTTTTTAAAAAAATCTCACTTCTTATTATGTATATTTTACTATGTTCTTTATTTTACTTTGGGTTTCTCATGCAAGAGTTCCCATGCAACATTTAAGCTTGTGTGTCTGATTTACACTAGCACAGGCCCCAATTTTATAGGAGGTTCTTTTCTGCTGGAACTCAAAATTTAAAAATCACTCAGCTATACCACTTTCTCTTGATTCTCAATGCAGAGCTGGCTAAAAGTGCCTAGCTGTACATACGCACAGCCTGAACACTGGGCTCCCTTGAAATTTCCTCCATCACATTAATTAGTCTGCCTTTGTTAATCTGAGTTGCCCAAAAAGTCTGAGGGCATGAACAAAATGTAGATAAATTTTTGCCAGAGCATAACACACATGGCATGGAGTCTAACGGCCAAAGGAGTATTTCTCACCAACTGAAACTTCTGGAGCCTGGTCTTACAATCTTCATTTCTCTCCTGAAAAATGACCTTCTGAGCTCTTATCAGAATCACCCATCAAGTTCAGCTTACAACATGCTAGGGATTCTCTATCCAGCATCTCCAAGCCTTTCTAAACTCCCTCAAATGTATTCCAAAGGCTTCTGCACTATATAGTCAGGTAGGAATGACCCCACTTCTGTTACCAAAATCTATCTTAGTCACTTTCTTTTCCCAGAGACACAATACCTGACACCCACAGTTTAAAGGAGGACAGGTTTACTTTGGCTCATGTTTCAGTCCACGGTCAACCAGCTCCAAAGAAGAAATGTCATGGGAATGGGCATGGCAGAGGAAAAGCTACTCACATCATGGCAACAAGGAAACAGAAAAAAGCAGGAGCCGGGATGGAGACTCACTCTTCCGCATTATTCCCAAGTGATCCCTCTCTTCCATCCGGGCCCCACCTCCTAACAGCAAGTCAGCTACAACACCCCATGGTCTGATCCTCTTCCAAAAGCTGCATTTATCAATGCATGAGTCTCTTGGGAGACATCTAGATAGAAATGATGACACATGCATTCTAAGTACTATTCCCTAGTTTTTTGTTTCCCTTTTCCTTTGTTTTAATACTTTTTGTAGAACAGATGTTATAACATGTAATGTGGTGAAATAGTATGTGTTGTTTGAATTTTTATGATTTATTTTTAAAAAAGCTTTCCCAACTTCAAGGTCATATGAACATCCTTTGACATTCTCCTCTAATGGATTTACATTTTTATTTATTTATACCACAGTCTTTACACTTGCAATTCTTGCTAGCATTTGCCTCTATCTCTTCTTGGTTGACTTTTACCCTTCAGCTTCCAGCTCAAATATTACTATCTTATCTGACCTATCAATCAAAATGTAACCTCCACACTGTACTGAATACTCTCTCAAATTATCCTATATTATTTTCTTCAGAGCTCTTGCTATTCTCTGCAGTTATCTTGTTCATCTATTGGATTACTAATTTTATGTTTCTTCTAAACCATGTGTTAAGTACTAAGAACAAAGGTCCTTATCTTGCTCACCCCAGTATTCCCAGTATGTAGAACTGAGCTTCTGCTCTAAAGGTTCTCTGGAAACAGACACTGAGGCAGGGTTTTTGTGCAGGTTACTCAGTAAAGTCTGACTGTTATGGTTAATTTTAGATGCTAACTTGCCTGAATTTACGTGCTCAGAAACTGGGTATGTCTGAGACACTATTTCTAGAGAGAATGGCTTTTGAATCAGGAGATTTAGTGGGGAAAGATTATCTCTTAGTGTGAGCAGTCATCATCCAGTCAGTTGGGGCCCAGGTAGAACAAAAAGGAGATTTCATTTATCTCCTAGATATAGGATACACTCTCTTCCATTATCCTTGGACATTACAGCTCCAGGCCCTCTGGCCTTTGGAATCCCAGAGATATACCAATGGCTCCCCAACTTGCTAGACTTTTAGCTTCTAATGGAGAGTTATTCAATAAGATTTCTTAATTCTGAAGTCTTTGTACTTGGACTGACCCACACAACTGGAGTCCCAAGGTTTGCAGTTTTCAAACAGCCTCTCATGGGACATCTCAGTCTCCACAATCATGTGAGCCAATTCCTCTAATGAATTCCCTCTTATACATCTCTCTATCTATATCCCATTGATTCTGTCTCCCTGGAGAATCCTGATTAATATATTTGTATCAACACATGTGGAAGGGAAGAAGCAGAAGCTGACTGTGCAGAGACAGGACTTGAACTGCAGTGCTGACCCATTGCCTTAGCTCTGGTATGAAATGGTCTTGTAGAGTCATCCTATGTGGGTCCAGAATAGCTGGAGCTTTATACTTCATCTCCATCAGTCACTGAAGTGACCCAGCTTGGGACTGTGGCTCTGTAGTTAAAGCCATCTTTTCAGGAGCTCACAGCTCAAGGTAACACGTCCTTCATGAAGGGTGAGCTTAGTGACCCACTTTCATGTCCATCACGCATGTCTGGCACAGTTAGCAGTTCATAAATATTTGCTAAGTGAAATAATCTTTCCACACATCCCAAGTGTCATCTTGAGGGTAAATTTCTGAAAAAAAACAAAACAAAACAAAACAAAACAAAACAAAACAAAACAAAACAAAACCCAAAAAACCCCATACATTTCTGAGTAAAAGGATTTAAAAGCATTTTAATGTAAATACACAGAAATTCATTTCAGAAATTTTTGTGACAAGTAATGGAGCACATCCTTTCCTCTGCCTGCTTAGCTTATAAAAAATACCTTTTTCAACTTATAAATTATTACTAGTAAATATCTATGATTTTTATTGTTTTGTTTCTACTCTTACTTTCTACCTTAAATACTTAAATGCTGGAATATTTTTTGCTGACATTGCCTTTGTTATTTCATTTTGTGATTAAATCACCTATGAACAATTACTTTTATGTGACATAAGAAAGGAAGCACAAGTTTTCCTTACCTTGTCTTAAATGAGTATTTGTTTATTGTCATGTATATCCTTAATGTTTTTATGAACTCCAAAAAGAACTGAAGAAAAAAAATTCTGAGAAATAATTTATTTTGATGACCTAAAGACAACATTTTATAGAGATGGTTGCATCTACCATTGTGTTACTGAAATGCCAAGAAAGTTGTGTATCATCTTCTCTGACTCAAATTTTTTATATGAAACATGAATGATCAATTCTGTGTCGCTGCCATTTTCTGCTAATTAATTACTTCAGGATCTCATTCACACTCAATGCAAACATTCAAGAAACTACTAATCCTTTAGTGTCTAGTTCACTTGCAGAAGTTCGAGCTGACTTTGTGTTAGTCTGTCTTTTGTTTTAGTTCTTACTGTGAAAGCCCAAAATAATGGCCTTATTAGAAGGTTTTCTATCTTGAGTCTGGTTGGATTAGAAATGTCACTGAAAATTGGTCTGTGTGGGAGTACAGAAAAATTCCTATCACAGGATAAAAATAGCAATAGCCAGAGACATCAAAATAAGACCACAAAATGTCATTTGAGTTTTAAACTAGATACAGTTTGGATTTGGAATGAGATTTTTTTTTGGTATGGCTTCAGGATATTTTGATTTTGAGTTGAATCTTAAATTGGCTTCTTATTCTCGTGTCTTAAGAGGAGATTATCATTTCAATGAATTTTTATTTTAACTTTCTGAACTACTGAGTGTTTTCTATCATATTAGAGAAAAGAGGATGAATTTTAAGCTGGTAAGAGAAAGTAAAATCGTATTACTTTTTTCTTTTCCAACAAAGGCAAGGACTGTTTAGGCATTTGCAAATGAGGCAGGTATAAGCTTTATAGAATTGCAAAGGTGTTTAAATATATGTCTTTCAAATATTTTGTGGTTGATGATGGTAAAGGAAATAAGTATTTGTCTTTTTAGTATATTCATACTATGTTTTTAATTTTTTTAATCATTTATAAAATTTAATATTAGGTATAGAGCAAATGTCTTAAAAGTTTGCAATTTGTGAGGGAACAAAAGCTGAGATATGAAATATTTGTTCTTCTAAATTAGGGAACAGAAGTTTCTAAAATAATATTTTAGACTGCATAGAACTTTTGTTATGTAGCAAATAGCATTGCATAGTTTTTGAGGATTCTTCAGAGAAACAGAACATATATATGTTTGTATATATGGAGAGAGAGAGAGAGATTGAGGGTGGGAATTATTATAGGTACTTGGCTCTCAAGATTATGAGGACTGAGAAGTCCCATAATAGTTTACTTGGAAGCTGGAGATCTAGGGATTCCTATAGCCTGACTAAGTCCAAAAGCAGCACAACCAGGGATACTGATGATATACTCTCAGTCCTAAGTCAAAGGCCTAAAAACTCAAGGCATCAGGTCTTGGCATCCAAAGGCCAGAGAACCAAGAGATCTGATGTCCCAGGGCAGGACAAAAAAGACCTCTTGGCTTTCAAAGACATAGGGATAGAATTCATAATCTCTCTACCTTTTTCTTGTCTCCTGGTTCCTAGCCTATTGAATGGTGTTCATCCACATTGAGAATGTATCTTCCCTATTCAGTTCACTGATATACAAGTTCGTGCAGTAACACTTTGATAGGCACATGCCAAAATAATGCTTTACCAGCTATATAAATATCTCTAGGTTTCCAATTAAATTGACACCTAAAATTGACCATGACATGTAATATTAATAATAGATGATGTGTGCACATAAATTCTTTTAGCAATTTTCTTTGAGAGCTGTTATCATGTATATGTACAATTGTCTTTGTTTTTTATTGTGAGATATATAGATATATAGTGATATAGACATATGTATACATAGATATACCTCTATAGTGATACATAGTGATATAACTACATATTTCATATAGTGATATACAGTGGTGGTACCTCAGTTCATGAATTTAATTGAATTTAATTCTTTCCACAATTCTAGAAAAGATCACTGTATTCATGTTCATGAGGGAAAGATGGCTGAGTTTGCATTCATTGCCAGATGCAGAATTGTGGCAAATGCTTCTGTTTAGAAACAAAATTGTTTGCAAACGAAAGTGTGAACAGAGGTACCACTGTACTTACATACCGTATTTATTATAAAATATCTACTGCTTTTAAGTGGTTCAGTGGAATTAAGTACATTCACACTGTGCAGTCATCACTCTCCAATACATTTTCATCAACCCAAACTGAAACTTTGAACTCATTGATCTAACCACTGCCTGTTTTCCCCTCCTTCCCAGTCATTGGTAGCCACTATTCTACCTTCCTGTCTTTATTAATTTGATTATTCTAGATACCTCACATATGAGGAACAACATTTTAAAACTTGCTTTTACAACATATTTTTGTAGTACATGATGATTACATTCACTGTGGAGAGTTGCTACATGTATATAATATATTTTAATTTTTTATGTTCCCTTCCCCTCCTCCCACTCTCTAGTACTTCCATCTCTTGGTTGCCTTCTCAAAGATGTGTCTCCTTTTATGACTGTCTTATTTCATTGAGCACAATATCTTCTAGGGTGTTCCATGATGTGGCATGGTCTATATAGAGCAGTCTTGACATTTCTGTTGAGAATCATGTGATTATAAATGTGAGGGCTTATTTTTGAGCTCTTTCCATTGGTCTATATATCTTTCTGTAGTACCACACTGATTTGATTATTGTAGCTTTGTTGTAAGTTTTGAATCCCAAGAAGTGAGATTCCAACTTTGTTCTTTTTTTCCAAGATTGTTTTCAGTATTCAGGGTCCTTTGAAATTACACATCAATGTAGGATGAATATTCTCTTTCTTCAAAATAAGTCACTGTGATTTGATAAGGATTGCATTAAATCCATAGGTCACTTGAGATACTATTGCCATCTTAAAATATGAAGTCTTTTAATTTGTGAACACATGACATTATTCTATTTATTCATGCCTTCTTTAATTTTTAAGCAACATTTTGTAGTTTTCATTGTAAAAGTCTTTTATCTCCTTAGTTAAGTGTGTATCTAAGTATTTAATTTTTTATGATGCCACTGTAAGTAGATTTTTTAAATTTTCTTTTTGGATTGTTCATTGTTGATGTGTAAAAATGGAAGTAATTTTTGTGTGTATTTTATATGATGCAAATTTTCTGAGTTTGTTTATTAGTTCTAACTGGTTGTTATGGTTGATACATTGTGTCAATTTGAGGAGTCTGGAGGCTTGGTTAAATGACTCAGCAGTGCTACATCTTGGAGTGAAAAGGACATGCCCTTACTGCTCTGGGATGTTGTTCATTGTGTCAATTTAAGAAGTTTAGAAGGTTAACTAAGTGACTCAACAGGGAGCCAGGGTTCTTACTTTGTGAACATCCTCAGTTTGTGGAAGAGGAAGGCACAGAGATGGTGTGGGTGTGAGTGGGTGGATAGCCAATATACAATATAAGGAGGGAAAAGAGTCTTGCTTCCCCCCTCTTTTTTGCTCTTGCTGCTTTTGCTGTCTTGTGCCACCTTGAAGTGTTGATCCTATGTCATGCCACCCTGCCTAGGAGCCAGCTGATTATAGACGAAGCTCCACAGCATTAAACTAAATAAACCTTTCCTTCGTTAATTTTGGGTGTTGAGTATTTTGTCTCAGCAACCAGAGAAAAATAACCAAGACAATGTTTCTTTCATGAACTCTTTAGTGTTTCCCACATATATAAAACCATATCATTTAAGTATAGAAACAATTTTACTCATACTTTCCATTTTGGGTGTTTAAATTTCTTTTTCTTGTTTAATTCATCAGGCTAACAATTCTAACACTGTAGAATACTTTTTTTGTTTGTTTGTTTGTTTGTTTTATAAAGAGCTATAATAAATGTAGCCAAAGTGATCAGGAAGCTGCAAAAGAATTTTTCACAGATCTGGTGTCACACAGGTGCTGGAGGAGCTTTCTCTTCACCTAGCTGTCTAGTCATCCTTTAAATATCAGCCCGGGTCATACACAGGAAAACTCTCTGGGCTACACACACACACACACACACACACACACGGTGGGTACCAAAACAAAACATTCCAAGATATCCCCTCTGTTGTACTTTTACATATTTTTAAAATTACTATACATTGTCTTCTGATAACTCAGCACTGTATAAAACTCATAAAGAACTTTAGTAAATATTTGTTGAAAAACTGCATGAAGTCTAATAATGTTTACTCACTCTACCCAATTGAAGTTCCTCGGGTCATAAACTTTTAATAAATAGATAAAATAGTTTTAAATTAACATATTAACAATCTATCCCCTTAAATTTTTAACTCTTCTTTTGTCTTTTTGTGACAGGGTCTCGCTATGCATTTCAGGCTCACCAGCTGTATCCCAGGCTGGTCTCAAACTTGCAAGGATCCTCCTACCTCAGCGTCCCACATGCTGGGATTATAGGCTTATACCACCATGGCTGGTTCTCCTTAAATTTTTTAGCAATTGCTTGTACTTCATTTCTTTATACTCCAAATTATTCACAATAAAATTTTGCTAAACAAAAATAAACTTCACCTTAGTCCAAGCAAACTAATTAGAAATTTGGACCATGCAATCTGAGTTAATTAGGTTTTACTGTGCTTAGCATAATTCTACAATACTAAAGCAAGATGAGCTCTTAACCTACACCTGTGTTAATTAGACAATTCCAAATTAGCTAAAGAGATAGGAGGAAAAAGGAAGATGAGCAGCTCTCACCAGGCCCTCTGGAGCCTGAAAGGTAGTTCATCGAGGACACCCCTGGGTTCTACTTCCTGACAACAACTCTGATTGAACAGAAGTGAGGTTGCTGTCACGGAGACCCAGCTACTCCAGACTCTGCTTGTTCTTCGCTTGTCCTGACTCATTTCTTCTACCACTATTCTGCCTGCCAGCCTTAGGCTTTGCCAGATGGCAAATAGTCTTTCCTGGTCTCAAATTTCGATCTCCACACGGATAGGCGCTGAATGCCTCCTACAGTCTTTCTCCCTTCTGCCAGGCAGAGATCTTGCACCTTACCACAGGCTAAGATGATGCCCTGCCTCCAATAAATTAGCAGCCCTTGGGGCCAGCACCTCCTCCTTGTGCCTAGGTAGTAAGAGGGCATTGTCTGCTTTCTTAGAGGGTCTGTATGCACAGAATGTGCTCAAACCACACCACTGGGGGCTCATGCCTGATTCAATGGAAGCAGAAACTGAAGGCTGAAAGATTAAATTCATCATTCTATGGAGAGTTTCTTTCAAATCCTACTCTGACCCAGGTCTCTGAAGCACATCATCTCCCCAGTAGTGGCTTTTTGACTCATTACAAATGTTTGGGACTTCAAAGACTTCACTGACAGATAAATCTGGCTTCTGGACGTCTGCACACAATTGCACTGTGTCTTTCATTAGAATTATTTAATTAAAAATAAGTATGCCTGATATCACTGGAATATTGAAAAAGCAATGGATATGCAAAACATTATTTACTTTTTATTTGTTTTTCTTAATTTAAACTAATGAGTTGCTATTGCAAGAGTAATTAGTATGAAGCCTAGGGAAGCTTCTTGTTCTCGAAGTTAGAAGTAAGGTACTATGGAAAATGAAATTTATTCAATTGGTATTTGTTGAAAAACAGGTATGTACTAAATCCTGGAAATACATCAGTAAAAAAGTCAAATATTTTCTCTGCTGTCATGTAACTGTAATATTCAATTGATTTTGTTTCTCATATTTTTAAGCAACAAAAAGTAGGGGAAGGGATAGAGCAAAGTTCAAAGCCAGGTAATAAAATCCTGCGTCAAAATTTTCTAAGTATAAGTGGAAGACTATAGCACCAAATTAGCGGTTTACATGCAAATCTACAATTTGTCCCCCACAAACAAGCTGAAAGTCAGAATAATGCCATAATGATGTTTTTAATAATTAATAACCTTGTTGCCCACTAGGGTTTCTTCTTGTCCCTTCCTCCCACTATCATTTCCTTTGATTAAAAAAGAACAAAATAAAACAAACTAAAAAAATCTCAACAAAAACTAGCAATTGACGTCTTAACTATTGGATTAATTTTAAGCTTTCATAAACCCAAGTATATGATGAAATCGCAGGCCCTACAATCCTGAGGAGTTATAAGTTTCTATCACAAAAGTCTCATTATTCCCTGACCTGGTATTCACTTAGTTATTCAACCCCAGGCTAGCATGAAGGACCCTGTCCTACTTCCAACTCTGATTTACTTTCTCTTGCTGCAAATTCAACACTGTTCACATAGCAGTTCCTTGCAGCCCACTAAAACCACCCAGATACAGACTGGTGGACAGAGAACTCCTTCCTGTTATTGTTCTCCTCGGTAGGAAGGGCAGCAAGATCTCAGCAGGAGATTTCTGAATGCAGAGCAAATATAACCTGTATCTAGTCTCCCACCCTTGAACTGGGAACGGCTGTGATTCCTGAGGAGAGACCCTGTTACCCAGAGGATCAAAATGCAGATCAGGGCGAACAGATGAAGACAGCACTATTCTCCAAACCGAAAGGATTATAAGCCTCAATCAAACCTTGGTCTGTGCCTGAACAATTTCTACTTATTTTTAATATCATTTTATTTTAAACGGGACATAACTCTTAGAGCTATCACCCAACCCTTCTTTCATATTCTGACACAGTTCATATATCTGACTGTCTCAACCACAGTGTCTGCTCAGCCTTGGCCCCCAAACCATTTTCTACAGAATTAGTAGGTACACATACTCCCAGTCTCACCCTGTCTGGTCCAATTTAGGTAATATATACTATAATCTCGGCAGTGGATGTAGCATCCTGTGATGCAAGGCAGTTTCACGTGGAAAGAGATGCTTCTGACTCCTTCTCCCGTGGAAGATGAACCCACAGTCAGATTCACTTAGAAGGTGGCTTGATGGGTGTTTCTTCTCTAGCCGTTCATTGATTCATAGTTTCAGGCCTGCTTGTACAATGCGTATTGGAGTCAGTCTCAGGAGTGCACATTTGCTATGAAATGGACTTTAAATATTTGTCATACGATTAGTTTGTAAAATTTGCAATAGATTTTCCTAAAGCCATATTTCACTACTATTAGGGTAATCTATTCTCACAAATTAAAAGAATAATGTCAATTACTAAATTTTGATAAAAATACAACACACTGATACATGAAAGTAAACCACTAGGCAACTGAAAGCCCTCACCCACTGACTATTTCACATCAACCAAATGAATTGGAGCTTACAGCTTTCTGGTAAGTCTGTGATAGATCAAAAAATTTACATATCTTTTTCTGATTTTCTTTACAGTAACTTTGAACATAAAAGGCTCACATTAGAATATGTAAATAGGTCATATAAATCACTAAGAAAAGACATAACCTACAGAAATTGGACAGAAGATTTGAACAGGTAATTTATAAAGAAGATACCCAAATTATTTTCAACTTTATTAGTAATCATGTGAATACAAATTGAAGGCACAGTGAGGTACCACTACGCATCCAGCACACTAGCTAAAATGAAGAAGTCTGACAGTGCCTAATGTTAGTGAGGATGCGCAACAATGAAAAAGATCCCACAACCGAAGGAAGTGCGTTGTGTTTGTTCTTCCACACTAGATATAAAAATTAGCATATCTTGGGTCCCGGATGTTTCACCCGTGGTGTGACAGAAATACATGCACACTTGTACCAGAAGATGTTCAAGACTATATGTGATGCCATCGTTTGTCACAGAAAAGGAAGAAAAAACCTTGAAAAAGTGTGACTCAGACCATTACTGTACGACCTGGAAGTCATCAGTCCCACCCTCATAAAGAAAAATAACTAAAGAAACTGAAAGCCCACAGTCTTTCTTGGTTCCATCTGAAGCCACACGGCAAACCACTGCTTGTGAAAGCAGAGAAACAGGTGCGCACAGAGAATTACAGAATTGTATTATGAGGAACAAAAGCCCAGAAACAGAAACCATTGCTGGAGCCAGTACTGGGGCAGAAAAATCTTAAATTGTAACCCACACACTGCTGGGAGCCCCGTGCATGCAAGTTTGAAGAGTGTGCGTTCTGGTCTTAGAAGATCCACCTCCGTCCCCACTTTCATGAGTCTTACTACCAAGAGCTTTACTGGATATTCAGAATAAACTCAGAGAAAACTCCCTTTTGATGCCTGAAAGGGGAGGAGATAGTGACCTTTTTGAAATACATCCAGAGCAGGGACGCAAACCCTTTAGAACTTTCAGTAATAGCAAACAGCTGGTTGTAGCACACATGCCATAGGCTTGCCACCACTGATCTAGAGCGCTCTGTTCTGCTTTACAATAGTGTGCCTTCCTGGGAGACTGAGTTAGCAAAGCCTAATCACCTCGGCTTTCATCAGAGCCTAAAACCCTGGGACAAAAGAAACAACCATCTCTAGTCTTCTCTAGCCTTCCTGTCTCAACTAAGGCAGAATGGGTGGGTGGGGCATAGTAGAAAAGCCCTTGTGAAGGTCACAGCCCAGGGAAGTAAGCTGACGAAAAGACAGCCATAGGAATAAACAGTGTTTCTCTTCACCCCTACCCTACCACTGCATTAATAGGGCTCTTGCATTCTAACAAAGATTAAAATAAAAGCCTCACCTTTCCCCTAGATCAGTGATGGTAAACTTCTTAGATACCGAGCGCCCAAGCTGCAACCTCAAACCCACTTATTTATTGCAAAGTTCCAATACTGCAATGAGACCTGAATATTGAGGTTTTAGTTTAGAGAAAAACAACTCATATATTAGCTTCTTATATCTTAAAAGAAAAACACAATAATGGAGCTTTCAGTGTACAAACAGCTTTTTATTGAAAGAGAAAAGTTTGCATATGGCATGCTTTTCACATTTAATGTGTTCTTTGCTGTTGTACGCATGCTGATAACTTGACAAACCTTAGCTGGGGTGAGCTGGCTGGAGCACCGATAGAGGGCTCTGTGTGCTCACTGCAGCATGTGTGACCTGTGTGCGACTGCTTTAGATGAAGTTTCAAGGGAAAACCTAAAGACAGCAGGAAAAATCAAATCAAGGACGTCAGTGGGGATTCCCAACTTTAACACCAATGGCTCCACTAAAGAGTGAGCAAAGCTTATCTTGCAACCAGATAACTATTAAACCTCACCTTAATAGCCTGTTTATGTCTGTCTTTGTTATTTTTCTCCTGACACAAAATACACAACACACAAAGTTAAAGGAGGAAAGATTTACTGTAGCTTACAGTTTGTAGAGATTTCAGTTCATAATTACCTAGCTCCAAGGCAAGGTGGCATGGCCAAGGGCTATCACAGAGAAGAAACAGTTCATGGTGAGCAGAAAGCCACAAAGTAGCAAAGCAATGGCCGCAGCAGCCTGCCTCTCTCTTTTCTCCTTTCCAGGCTACCTACTCTTTGGGTGGTGCTGCTGTACTGAGGGTGGGCCTTCCCATTATCCACACACAATTATGCCAAACCAATCACTGGACTAACTTAGTAACTACACACTTAATCTCAGCATCACACATTTAATAACAATTTCACAAACCCTAGATACTCTGATCTCTGAAAAGTCTTATCTATGACTGCGTGAGTCTTTGGAGGGACATCTAGGCATAAGCCATAACAACATCAGTGCATCATGACCAACTTTCCATAAAAATATTCAAAGTGCACTGAGAGACAAAAGCAATGACTGAAGAGACAGAGGAATTAGACTCAGATAAGCAAAAATTTCAGACTGGAAATTTAAAATAGCTATGATTAATAGACTAAGTTCTCCAAAGGAAAAAGCAGATAATAGGCAAAAATAGATAAGTAACAGAACTAAAGGGATGGAAACTCTGAGAAAGAATGAAAGGAAAATACTAGAAGATGAAACAGTGTAACAGAAATGAAGAATGCTTTGATAGGCTCATCAGTGGATGGGACAAAGCCAAGGAAGAACCAGTGAGCTCAAGGATATCTCAATAGAGACTTCCAAACTGAAGAGCATAAAGAAAAAGAGAGAAAAAGAACAGAATATCTGAAAACTGTCAGACAAGTTAAGAAACTGTAACACATTCATAATAGGAATATAAATTCAAAAGAAGGAGAAAAAAAGAAACAGAAAAAGTATTAGAAGCAATGATAGCTGAGAGTTTTCCAAAATTGATAATAAATGCCACAGACAGACCTAGGAAGCTCATCAAAGATCCAACTACAAAACCAAAACACCACAAAACAAAACAAAACAAAACAAAACACCTACGCATACTGTGTCCAAACTGCAGAAAATCAAAGACAGAGAAAATCTTGAGTGAAACCAGAGGCAGGAAAAAAACACTTTGCCTATGGAGGGACAAGTGGAGCAATCATTGAAACAGCAGAAGATGTCTATGTTGACTTGCTTTCTCACCCAACATCTAGAACTCCCATTTAAAAATACCGAAGTGGATACAAAAAAATTCTCTGGCTTTGAACAGAAGCAATCTATTCCAAAGAAACAGGACAGAACTGTAAACAACAGATGAAAATACAGGAATACCTCAGTTCATGAACGCGCTTGTTCATGAACACTTTGGCTTGCAAACAGACGTGTTTGGCACAATTTTCCCCTGTTTCTGAACTTCACATTGGGTGAGGGACACAACTGCAGCCATCTTCCCCAGGGTCCTGAAATGGATTAAATTCACTAGCTGAAGTATCACTGTACAGTGAGAGCTCTCTTCCTCCAATCTGTTCAGGTAAAGCAGCACAAAATGGACTCAGCCAAAGTCCTCAGGTTTCTTTTCCTTTTTTTTTTTTTTAAGAGTAAAGGATTGAGGCTAAAATGTAGGGTAAATTGTAGCCAGTTGGGATAGGCTCATTCTTGCGCAGTTCAAAATCTCTATATTATTACTTGACTGGGCCAAATCTTCAGTTTTTTTTAGCTCAGGAAAATGTTCTTGAGACCATAGAATTTTGACCATAGTTCTCTTTTTTTGTTTTTGCTTTTTAGTTATATTATTTTTCCTTATTTCTAAAATATTTTTCTAGTTTATGTTTGTTTTTGTCTGATTATGCTATTTTTTCTCATTTTTTGTTTTTAATTTTCTTTCTCTGATTTTCTTTATTCTTTTCAATTTCTTGTTAATAGTTTTCACCTTTTCTACATTTTATCATTTTCTTTTTTCTGTTCCTTTTTCATGCTATTTCAGTTTTCATTTTGCTTTATTAGTTTTCTCATTCTCAGGGGTTTTTTTTTGTTTGTTTATTTTGTCTTTTTGAGACAGGGTCTCATTAGGCAGTTCAGACTGGCCTGTGCTCACTTTGTAGCAGAGGCTGGTCTCAAACTCACAGTGATCCTCCTGCCTCAGCCTCCTAAGTGCTGGGATTACAGGAGTGCACCACCATGCCTGGCTTTTCTCATTCTCTTTGTTGTTTAGTTTGCTAGTATGATCAGTTAGCATCAGCAGTACGTGAACTGTGCTGCCAGATTTCTTGGCCATCTCTGCTCAAGAGGACACTCACATAAGCAATACCAGCTTCTCAAAACCATCAGCAAGACCTTCACCAAGGTGAAGTTGGCCTGGGGAGGAGGTGGCTGTGAAGATTACTGGTAAGAGTCACAATAATTCAAGTAGGCTCTGCGGCTATCCCACCAAGTCCAGATGCATCAGGTGCTGGATACACATCGCTGTAGGTAGGTTTGTGTATGAAACACATGCTTCTGTGTATGTACAACCAGGAGAACTTCATGCAGGACATGATGGAGGTGTGGGAACTGTTGAGACATCTTTATGGGATTCAAAGTATTGTACCCCCAGAGCCTTAAAAAGCACTGTGTCCAAAGTAACTGGGTTGAAGTATGAAGGACAACCAGGAACCACAATAGAGTCAAAAGAAGAGGCAGTAGGTGCAGACCATCCCCTCCTCCCCAGCTGGAGTGAGACTTGAGTCTAGACTTTTTCCTGGGGCACTTCCTCCCTCCTCTGCTCTTTTCTGTCTTATTCCATGTCTACTGGGGGAAGGAAATATTGCTGTAGAAATAAACACAATAAAAGATGCAATGAAGAAGCATTGAGTGTCTTATTTTCTGAGCTGTTTATTAATAATCTGAATTGTTTTTAAATGTTTGTCTTAGAGAACATAAGGTTGTCACTTCCTTGAGCTGAACTTAGAGCAATGATACTAATGCTAACAAATAACGATGACAAAAGATTTCTATACCATTCTGTTTAATTTTAGCCACAAATGGGTCACTTTATAGATTGGGAAATGAATGCTGAGAGGGTTAAGTAGTCTGTTACAAACCACAGAACCGGTTAGTGGTACAGCTTGTTTGTGAGCTTGTGTTTTCAGCTCCAGGGCTCCACAGCCTGCCTTGGCTGAAGTCTCTGTCCTCTTGAATCCTGTTTTCGGGCATCTTTTTGAGGTTGATTATACTGTGTCTTTTAAACAGAACATTCAAAATCATATCAGAGATGACACAGTTTTTGTAGTACTTTTTGATGATCTTTTAAATTAATTGTGTGTTGTCCCCTAAATTCTTCTCTACATAAGTAGATCTCAGGCCTGAAGTACCAATTCTGCCTCAAAAAATATGAAAGAAAAATGTGGCCCAAAATGCTAAAAATGTTAAAGGTAAAAGGAATCCTGTACAATGTAGTTTGGGGGATGAAGATTTTTGGGCCCGTGGCACCGAAGTTGGCACCCCCGGTGCCATAGCTTTAGTAGAAGTAATTCTAAACCTAAACCAGACAGTGGCTGGCAAAGTGGTCTCCTTGATTCTCTCTTACTTCATGACAAAAATGCATACCGTGTCAGGGTGATAGAAAATTGGAAGTAGAGCCTTCCTCCTTTATGTGTTTTTAATTCACTTACTAAATTAGAAGATTTCCTTTTTTTTTTTTTAAATTTTTTCCAGTACCGGGAATCGAACTCACAACCTTGCGCTTGCCAGGCAGGTGCTGAGCTGCTGAGCTAAGTCCCCAGCCCCAAGATTTCCTTTTTCTATCCCAATCCTTTTCAACTAATGCACAATTTAAACCCCTCCTCTCTCCAAAGTGCCAGTTTTATTGAAAAGCATTGGCTCCTTTCTTCTCTCATTTTTTGCATTCCTCTCTCTTGTTAAGACAATACAGAGATATACCTAAATATAAAATAAAGTTAATACTACTGTTATAGCTGGGCTATTGGTTGAGACAAAATAGGAATTTGTGATGGGATAAGAGAGTTTGGCTGGGAACGAATTTGATCTACTTTGGTCTTTGACACTTGAGAAAATAGTACCTTCTAGTTTTGGTTTTCAGAATGAAAGGAAGGTAGCTAATTTTTTAGCAAGGCTATCTAAGCATCATCTCTTTTTATATGGGAATTTTTAAGGCTGTTAGTGAGGGCTGTTCATTCAGAGAGGATCTGACCTACTCATAAACATCAAGGCAAAAAGTAATTTCTTCTGATTCCGTAAAACCTTTTTTCTTGAGTCACCTGTACAAAGTGGTAATTGTTCTAGTTACCGTTCCAGGCAATTTTCTAAGTATTAATTTCAACAAACTATTTTATTTATATTTTTGAAATTTATAGACATTTAAAATTCTATATGTAGAAAGTTCATTACAAGTCATAAAGGATACTATATTCAGTTTGATTATGTTCTTACATTGTCTGTAGAAGTTGATTAACTTTTGAAATAAAATATGGTTGAATATTGGAAACTCCAGCTGCCATCTTTTCCTTACCCCTCTAATATAAAACTCTCAAGCACAATGACTTACTGTGGCATTTCTTGTCATCATTAGTAAAGACTGATTAGTTACCTGTTCAGCTGCTTCAGTGTGTTATGCTACATAAAAATGGACCTATTCAAAATTTATAGAGTGAAAGAAAGTAAATGTCTTTCACTATTTTTGATTAACTCTCAGAGTTGTAACATGGTATTTTTTTTGTCTACTGTACATGAGATTAAAAAAAAAAACAAACTAAGAATTTCACTAGTTTTTCAAAGTGCCATTAAAAAGTGAACAGACTTCTGGTCACGTAAATAAGTGATGTATTTTCACTAAAATTCACAACCTAGCTCTGACACACTTTTATTTATTTGGGAGTTGAGTAATAATTTTTTTTTTCCTTTTGGCAAGTCCTTCTGACAACAAGTACAAAAATGAAAAATGTAAGAAATCTCAAAGTATTATTTCTTCTCCCTTTCCCCAGAAGTGGATAAGGACTTAGCATCCCAAATTTTGCCTTTACATTTTTTATTCCTTTCCGCAAATGAAGTCACAGGGCTCTGGCAAGACTCTCTGATGACCAGAGATGCTGTGAACTATAATGGCCCAGCTCCCGGGCTGCTGAGTTCCACCTCCCTGCCCAGGGATTGACTGGCTTCTACAGCAGGTTCTCTGAGTTGCAGTGCACTCCAGGATCCTGTCCTCTCAGATAGTTCCCAGGCAAAGGGGATAGAGATTTCTTCTGGGTGGATCCTTGAGATCTTTCCAGGACTGGACTGCTTGGTGAGGTTACTGGGCAGTTTTTCTATGGTCCTTCAATAATTTTTTTTTTTTACATGTCCTTAAAGATTGAGGTGCAATCTTTTTTATGTGAACGTTCTTCTTAAATATATTTAGGTCACTGGTTGGAACATGATAGTACTTAAAAATAGTATTTTTTTCTTTTTCCCAACAATAGAGTTGAGAGAGAGAGAGAGAGAGACAGAGCAATAGTGAAATTTTAAAAGAGAGAAATACTATTATGTAGTATAACCAAGAGGTGTGAACTGTTTTGTAGATGAGGTAGGTTTGAGTCAAGCACTCACTCTTTCAACAGATGCTATAGCCCACCCACTTTATCTCAGGTACTGCAATGGGATGAGAATATACAATAATAGTGATCAAAAATAACATAAGATTTTCTCCTCTAGTGAGGCAAACAAGTATTCATCAAATAATGATATAAACATTTATATTGAAACAAGTTAACTATCTGAAAAGAAAATGGTAAAGTGAGTTATATGTTCTTTTGATTTAATAGTCTGTAATCATTAAAATTATTCCAACAAATTATGTGTGTATAATACTAAGTATTTTAAAAGTGGGATATAAATGTACAACTCCAAATTTGCAGAAACAAATCCACATTTACCTACGCATAGGAAAGTTAATCATATGCCATGTTAAGCAGTGATTATTGCTGGTGATGAAATCATGAGGCATAGATCATCTTCTTGGAAGGGTAATGTTTTTGCCAGGAGGCAAGTAGAAGTTTTTACTCTTTGCATTTACAATTAGATCGTTTGTGTGCTTTAAATGAGGAACCAAAGTTTTAACACCAAACCTTTCTCTCTCAATCATTTATTTCGGTTTTGATGAGGCAAGGACTAAGATTAAAGATCCTGAGGACTCTCCTCCTTGAATGGGGAAATATGGTCTGGGGAAATCCTCCTAGTGGAGGGCTGAAAGATGTGAGATATGGGTGTTAACTCCCTTTAAGTGCCTGCCTAAGAAGGATTAATCTTTCTCTGCTTTTGATTTGTTTTTCTTTTTATCTGCCATTTTGGAAGATTAAAACTTGTGTCCAAAGGGACACTTCGACAAATGCTTCTGGGGATAATGATAGGCATTTGATTTACAAGTTAATAAGACTTCCTCTTATTAAACTCCTTTGTCATTTATCAAGATCTGCGGTGTTCTGCGTTAGCTCTCCTATTTCATAGTGATAGGTCCCGCTTTCTATTATTCCTACCTTATATAAATCCTACAGGGTCAGGCGCTACACTTATGATCTCACTCAACTTTAGTTATTTTCATCTCTAAGTACACCAACGCTGGGAGCTACAGCTTCAACATATGAATTTGAGGGAGACATAAACATTCACTCTAAAATAGCAGAACTGCTCAGTCTCCTGCCTGTCAGCTCTCACCCGCGTCCCGACCCAGTGCGGGCGCAGTTACTGGAGAATGACAGTCGGGAAGAGCGATGTGCTCTTGCAGGGCACTCCTGCTGCCTCTTGAGTCACGAGTATGATTGATAGATACACTGGTCAGCTTTTCATCGCCGGAACACAGTATCGAAGCAGTTTAAAGGAGGAGATGTTTACTTTGGGTCCCTGTTTCAATCCGCCATCAGCTGGCCGCTGGGAAGAAGTATCATGACAGAAGGGCACAGCGGAGAAAACCTGTTCAATTCATGGCTGGTAGGACGCAAAGGGCAGGGGAAGAAGCTGAGGGGAAGGGTTAGGGATCACACACATTCCCGAGGTTAGCGCTCTGACGACCCACCCAGACACACCCGGAAGTGTGCTTTGCTGATTTCCTAGGCATCTCGCAGGCTCATCAACTTGAAAGTCAAGATTAACTATCAAAACATAAAAGCTGAATTGATAAAGGAACCCTCTTTTAAAAAGAAAAAAAAACTTCAAAGGCCTTAAACAGCCTCTTCACTGACAATGTCATGTCATGAAAGATTAATAGCGTGAGACTCAGGAGACCTTGCTTTTAGCTGAGCTGTGTTCCCAAGAATTCCCATATGACAGTGAGTAATCTTTCCCTCCATTTTCTAAGGTGACCGGTCTAGTCCTCCACACTCTGACGTATTCTCAGCCTACATGTTTTTATTAGTGTTGTCTTAGTATTTCTGGTTTTTGAATAAATGATATCTTGTTGCTTCTTCTTTTATTCCTGTTGGATTTCCATATTGAGTTAGAAATACTTTGTAGTAAGGACCTCTAAAAAGATGAACACATTTCCACAGCAGCCCAAGGGTATACAACCTGGTACTGTGAACCTGGCTGTCAATAACGGGGCAGTTTACTAACCGAAGCTGAGCGCAATTCTGTGGTGAAGAACACTTCTCTCCCCACTACTCTCCAAAGACATGACCCAATAAAACCTTTGCCAGCCAAGTTTTGCTTTGGAGGGCAGAGATAGCAGAATTGCCTTCTTTTGCCTTTGAACAGAAGTGCTCTGGGTAGGAAGTTAAAGTTCGGCAAAGCCTCTAATAGACCTGCCAGGACTCCGAGCTCAGAACATACCTTTCCAAGCTTTCCTGTTTGTTCCAGGACATTGACTGATTTTGCGGTATGGAGTGCTATGTTTAAATACCTGTAGCCTGATGCACTTGTGTGTGTTAATCCAGATTTCCAAACACTGTAATAAACATTGTTTCCATATGACATGTGTGGTAGCCAACAACCCTTAAACAAATTGATACAAGGTATGCCTTTCTCATTCAGGGCAAACTGACTATCTGGCATAAAATTTTAAAGTTATTATATCACATTGGGTTTTAATTCAAGCCATGTGCCCCCCTTTAGCTCAATTCCTACCAACATCAATGTGATCTTCAAATCTGTGCATATAGGTGATATTTGGAATGAGATCACCAGTGTCTCTGACTATGCTCATCCCCTTGCTATATTTGGGGGTGGCAATGCCCTCTACTATCCCAAACTTTTTGCATAAATTAGGATCTCACTTTATTCCTTCCATGAGTCCCCTTTTTAAAAATACTTCTGGGTGTCAAAGAATGTATTTTGGGTTGGCAGAGCACCTGGAAGGTCAAGGAGGAACTTTTAGGAGATAGGAACTATGAAAGGGAAAACTCAAAGTATGGCTGTAAATACACATATGCCAATAATTGACAGATTTTTAAACTACACATGCACAGGGCAGAACCCAGGATTCAGTGTAAAAACAGAAGTTGGAAGCTGAATGAACTGAATGAGAAATTCATCCGGCCTACCCCTGGGAATATAGAGGTTGAAGTACCAGTCCAGCCAAGTTAATTCACTGCTAGAAAAATGTCAATACTCCTTAGAAGAATATAATGAAGTAAGGATTATCTAGGGCTGTCATTCACATTTTTTAAAAAAAATTGTGAGATATGTAAAAAATCCCCAGGAAAATGTAACCCATACACAGGTCAAAAAGCAGGCGGTAGGATCTAATCTCAAGATTTCAAAGTTATCACAATTAGCAGACAAAACTTTGAAAGCAGCTATCACAAATTTGCTCATGAGAAGAAAAATACTGTCATGGTAAATGAAAAAAATATAGACATGGGTAGAAAATGGTAACTATAAAAGAGAACCAAATAGAAAGTTTCAGACTTACAAAATAAAAGGAGTTCTGGATATTATTTATGCAATACAGGGAACCATGCAGGTGATAGCGGAAGGGGGTCTGGGGCAGTATAGGAGACGGCTGCATGCAGAGAGTGGGGAGCCACGCTGTAAGGAGGAGTGCAGGAGGCAGTGTGTGTAGCGGGCAATGAGAAGGGGGCAGTGGGCGCATAGATTAGGGGTAATATGGGGCACAGGTGGGGAAAAGTGTTGGCAAAGTGTGGGATCTGTGTGGGAGACAGTGTGAATACGGTACAAGGGACAGTGTGGCATGTAATTACTCCCACGAGAATGTCCAACGCGGTGTTCAGTGGGTGTGGAGAAGGCAAGCATCCTTGCCTTGTTCTTGACAGTATGACTGCACGGTGAGTTTATCCTACTCCCAAGCAGAGACTCTCTCATACTTACGGCCACCACACAGTATCTAGGAAAGTGTCGCATTCTGGGGTTAGACTGTGTGGGTTCGTGATGCTTCACATGACAGCTGTGAGAACTTCTCTTTTCTTAGACCCTTCATCTTTAAAATGAGAATAAGAATAACAATAATATTTACCTCAAAGGGTCATCATGTCTCAACAGGGTTGTTAATGCACATTCAGAACAGTGTATGGCACAAATAAATACTATATAAATTATGACTGTACTATGTGACCCACACAGAAATTATTTTATGTATTTTTGAACTAGTAATAAATATGTTAAGCTGAGCAAGAATGCAGGTAACTTCCTCTCACTGTTTTTATCAAATTCATGGGAACAGTCTGAGACTGAGCATTCTAGGTATAACTAAATATTTGTGAGCAAATGTTTCAGAAGATATAAAATTATCATCCTCAAAGCATATAATTTTTGTGTTGAATTTATCCTCTGTGTTGTGTCCTGGAACACAAATCATTGTCTTGTTTGAAACATGTCTACATTTTACTTGCTTTGGTACGTATTGTTTTACACTATGCAATGATCATGGCATACGGGCATTGTGCTGAGAGCTGAGGTGGGCGTATTGGACATGTGGGAAACAGAAGTGAGTGAAATACTGTCTCTTTTCTAGTAGAGCTTATATATACATATACATGTTTCTTATATGTCTATTTTCCCAAAGTTTCAGAGAAAATTGAATTTTGAGTACTTCCTTTTTCCAAAGAGAAAGAGGAACAAACTTTAAAATTTCAAATATAGCATACTTCCAGTAATCTTATCTACATAATAATGCATTGATAAATTGTTAGCCTGTATTTAGTCTGAGGAAACAAAAGAATGTTTAATTTTGCCTTAGGAAGAACCCCAGTTTTAAGGAAATTCCATTTTGGTCAGTTTTTCCTCTGATATCTGGAATGGATGTGTGACAGATATTACTACTGTCTGCTGATATCTGGTCCCCATCTCCTTTCTGGGCTGCAGTCAGGGGAAAGGTGCATTCCTGACTTCATGAGGTTAAATGTGTTCCTGTGAATAGCCTTGGTCAGATTCTTTCTATCCTGAGATTTTACAAAATGCCAGGAGGAGACCAGCAAGCTCTGTTCTTCCCTGTGGAGCAAATGTAGAGCTCAATAGATGCTGAGATGAAGCTCTTTCAATTGAGTCCTTGAATAACTACTAAGCAGAGACCTTTCCTCCTTGCAGTCAGTCCCATGCTGAACGTGCAATGCCAGTGAAAAATAAACCTTTCCTGTTTCCGTCGCTGAGATTTGGGACCTCAAATGGCTTACCACAGCATAACCTCACCTATTCCTGAATGACATAGTTAGCAACTTCAACTCTTCCTGGAACTGGCTTCCCAAAGAACAAAACAGCCTCCTAAATATCCAGCTTCTCTCTCTTGACAAATTTCCATGCTCTGCCACTTGCAGTGCACAGTGGAACTTTCTTTTCAAACAGAAGGACGACATTGTAGGGCAGATACATGAACTGCTGAGAGAATGAATTCCTTCTGTGATTTCTAAAGGCTGTGTGTGCCGGCTGCCAAAAATCCTGATGACAAATGAAAAACTCAGTCAAACATCTATGTGTTCTCAAATAAAATCTGGATGCCTAATATTAGACAAAACATCTAGCTGACTGCTCGGATTAGAAACTTTTCGTTGGATACTTAGCATTGTCCTCGAAAGGGCCTAAAGTTAAAGATTCAGTCTAGCTGGGGCACAGAAATCTCTATTTGGTGCAGTGGACTAGAGATAGACTGATGAATGAACAGACTAATGCTTTAGTAAATATTTTGTAGCTCTCTTCTAAAATTCAAATATGGCTAGGGAAGGTCATAGCATTTTGCTTTATAATTGGGGTTGGGAAAAACAAAATCCCTAACTCTGAAATAGGGTGACTTTGACTAAAACTGTCTGCCCCTCCCCGCCACACTCTTCATTTTTTCTCTCCCACAGAGAGAGAGGCTTTCACTAACCCTTTGTTTTCAGAAAAAAAAATCCAGTTCTTGTGAACTCTCATTAACCAGAAAATATTAACCACCAGAGAACAAAAGTACGAATGGTGAGTGTGCCCGGAACACGCCACTTGAACAGAGTTTTTCCTCATATCTCCCAGGATGCCTCTCGCTGTACAAGCCCTGCTCTTCTCTGTGGCTTGCAAAGTTACTTAAGTCTCAACCATCTGGCTCCCTGGGGAAGTGCATACTCTTTATGTCTCCTGTGCTATGATTTTCCCCATGCATAATCATAAATGTATGTCTTTCTCTTCCACCTTTATCTGTTTATTATCAATTAATTCCAGCAAACTTTCAGAAAAAAAGGTTTTTGCTTTTCCCTTTTGAAAGGGACAGTTTTCACTTTGTCCCTTCACTATATACTTGCAAATGGCTGAAGAAAGGAATGGTTAGGTGCTCAGGTAAGACAGGGCAGGTTATGGCATAGAAAACACGATAATTAGAAAAAAATCAGGGGAGAAAAAGCAATTTCTGGCAGTAGGAAACAATCCCTCAATTTCAGTCACAAAAGAAATATCCCAAAGCTCTTTTTTTCTATATATAAATTGAAAAGTATTTCTTTTCCTGAAGTGGAATTTTAATTTAAAAATATACAAATGGATTCTATCATTTCACACATACACACACACAGCTTTTTGCATGATCAAAGTGTCTATATCATATTAATGAGAAGATGATCACGTTACTTTAGAAAACAATTTATTTTCAAATATTTATTTGTCCTTTTTTCCATGTTAAGTCATACTTTAATACTGGTCAATAACTTCCCTGTTTCAATGTTATTTTTGTGTACACTGATAAGTTTAGAAAGACATTGTTAATAATCATGGCTCCATTTTTCCTCCCCAAAGCAGGGGACTTGGTCTTCTCATAACTGTCTTTCTTGTGTCTGCCTGAGGACATCTACTTTTGTTCTGGGAAATGCTGCTTCATTTCTGTTGGCCCCACAAGAGGATCATGAAATACTTCAATGTCTGCACAGTGTCCTCTGGAAGCAAGTGGAGGAAACCCAGTTTCCTGATAGAATCAGTGAAGTTTCTGGTACAAAAGGTCATTATGGGCTACCACCTCTTGTTTGGCTTTGGAGCTCATGAAGGGAATTAGGCCAAGCAGACATGGGTGTGGAACAGGACTTGGCTCCATGCTGATGAAAAATAATGACTTACAGCTCATAGATTTTTATCTCGTGGAAGCATAAAGAGTTTTAAATCCCCACACTCTCATCAACTACTCTACAGCTAATTGAAGCTTAAAACACTGGCATTGTTCTATTGTTTCTGATGTGCTTCAGGAGGGATGCTTAACAGACAGTGCATATGTGGATGGATGGAGATTTCATTTCCACACATCTGACTGTAATCAGATTCCTATAGTTTAGCCTAGCTGCCTTCAACATTGACAATGAATGTTGAGAATCACAGCTCTACATTGTATTTCTCAGTGTAAGCAATCCAACCTCATCCTTGTTAATCAGTATAAAACTCTCAAATGCTTATTCCTCCTTTTCCTACCACTGAACCTGCTGTCACTGTTGTTTTCTTCTTGTTAATCAAACCACTGCTGCCTATTGATGTAACTTGCTAATAAACATGTCACTATCACAAGTAATCTTTTCTTCTTTTTGTGACCAACATAACCATCAGCCCCTACATTAGTTGTAAGTGTCCTGTTATTTCTGATCTCCAAACTTCAGTGGTTAAGATACTTGTGTGACCACTTGGTTTTTTGCCTGCACTGGGAGAGTGTTATGGTTGAATCATTGTGTCAACCTGGGGAGTCTAGAGGTTTGGCTAAGTGACTCAACAGTTCTGCATCTTGGGGTGAAAAGGACCTGCATTTACCCTTCTGGGATGTTGTTTATTGTGTTAATTTGAGAAGTTTGTAACTCAGAAGGGGTCCAGGGTGCTTGCTTTGTATTCATCCTGAGCCTGTGCAAGAGGCAGGCATGCAGAGGATGTGGGTGTAGAGGACGACCCCTACCTCCCCAGAGCGGGTAGACTGCATAAAAAAAAGGAATTGAGGAAGGACCGGCTGGCGGTTCTTTGGAGGAGCTCCGGTCTTCGCCTTCAGCTTGGTCGTCTCCTGGCTTCTGGTGCAGACTGTTGGGCTTCCGTCTAGACTCTTCAGCCTTCTGGTGTTGGCTCTCCGGCCTTCATCGTAGATTCTTCAGCATTCCGTTGCAGACCCATCAACATTTTGGTAGGCACTTGCACGGACACTGCAGCGAGCTCCAGGCCAGGGGCTGGGCTCTTCAATCTCCAGCGTGCAGACACCCTCTGCACGCTTCCTCATCCAACTCTGTGGCTGACCATTGTAAGCCAAACTTGTAATTCCTTGTACATTTGTTTATCTTGCATTATATCTGTTCCTGTAGTAAACCCTGACTGATACAGAGAGGCAGTCTTCCTTGGGCTTCTTGACTTCCTCCATAGTTTGCTGATTGTGCCAAGATTGCAAGGCCCTGTGATTCAGGCCATTTCTCACACTGATCTATGCAGGTGGTAACCTGTGATATGAAATAATGTATCTGTCTCAGACAAAGAGTAGACTAGCTTGCTTCTTGCTAGAAAAGCAGTGGATTGCCAAGACTCCATTGCTGTTTGCTTAAAAGTCCTTTGTTTCTAACCCAGGAACACATATCTTCTGCCACACATCCAGGAGATTGTTCTGTGACAGGTTAATTCCATAGTTTGTAAGTGTTTTAGAAGAATATCCAAATCTGACAGTCTATGCTATTTGGGAAGTATACAAACCTTTTCTCCTTTAGTAGACTACAAGCCCATTGAAATTAAGAGCATAAATATCCTTTGCATTCTTATTGATAATTATAAAATAAATATTCAGTTATGGCAATGAGATCAACTTATATTCCACACTGGGTGACGTGTATACATCAAAACAAGAAGAAAAACATTTTGTCAACTTGCAAAGCCATAATAGAATACCACCTCTTGCTCATTCTACTCATCCTAAATTTTGAAGTAGATGATATTGTGTTGGAGACTGTTGTTTCTACAAAAGACAGATGTAATGAATTAGACTGCAGTAAAGAAATACAGAGAATATTGCAGACATGGTTACTCCACCCTCCTGTCCCCAGCCTAGTGACAAATACCTTCAAGCTGATCAACCATTTACCATGAAGAACAAAAGCTCGGCTCAGGGAAAAGTCAGCAGGGTTTTTCTTGTTTATACCATATTGGGACAAAATAAAATCTTTTTCTCCCTCTTTACTATTTATTGAAAATTAAGTGGAAATTGTTTCAACTACAAACTGTCCTGTTGTTTTTAAAGAAGGCAAATAATTACAAAAGTTATCACATAATCAACTGCTTTATCTTTTTGAGCAATAAAATATTTCTCTACCAAGGCCGAGCTCCCCATGTGCGGCTTGCATTCAGGACTGAGAGCGGCAAGAATGCTACGTCAGGCCCATTCCTGGGACATGTGTGCCTCTTCTGCTGGGTGACCTTGGTAGGGAAATTGTCAGCAGCCTGTGCAACTTTTCTGACATGTGTGCTTGTAATACTCTAGATGTTTCCACTGGTTTGCCTTTCTTCCTTTTATTCTTCGCCTGAGAGTAGACCCGTGTGATGACCAAATATCTCTGCTAGCTCTGCCAGTTCCCTTCTCATTTCTTGTTGCAAATATTAGTTCTACAGAAACTCTATCATCTTTATATCTGCTTTTTGTGGAACCTTTCCTAATGCCATCTACTTAGAAATTACCAATATTATTTGTTAGAAGTAAGCAAATTCTTAAAGAAGTTAGAGACGAGCATATTGCTATCTGGTACCACGAGTGAAATCCCTAGCAGTGGAGATGGATAGAGTGGGAAAGCGTGGGGGATTTAGAAGGGTAGAGACGGTTAGGGGGTGGGTGGGCCTGAAGACATCAGCCTAGGGAAAAGTTCCTTTACCTCGACACATGGTGTTTATTTTCAGTGTCTTCTTCTGTGAGATGGGTTTAATTTTCCTTGGATGATGAAATTTCAGTCAGAAGACTGAAGGCAATTATGTGTTGCTTGTTGCGATAGCCTGTCTTCAGACAGATGAATAAACTTCAGAGGAAGGTCTGAAAAGAATAAGAAAAAGTCCAAAGGACCTTGGTTCTAAGGCAGCTTCTTAGACTTTCCAATTTCCTG
This sequence comes from Chinchilla lanigera, assembly GCF_000276665.1. Lineage (NCBI taxonomy): Eukaryota > Metazoa > Chordata > Mammalia > Rodentia > Chinchillidae > Chinchilla > Chinchilla lanigera. The sequence continues at coordinate 11,473,585 of NW_004955444.1, read as the reverse complement.
TAGCTCAAATTGTTTAGTCTGTTGAAACATCGTGCTCTGGGGTATTGTTTTCTGAGCCCCAGTATCTATATGGTTATGACGTGAAGGGAGAGACTTATGACTGCTACCAAATTTTATTAGCCTCCAGGACCTGCCTTCAACTGTGTGTTAAATAGCATTGGAGATACGGAAGCCTAACAGAGAATGTAACTGAATGCAAAGATACCTCAAATGATCATTTTATGACTTTGTAAAAGCATCATATCAAAACACTGGTGTTTTCTTAAAATATCATGATACAACTTTCCATAAATGAATATAACTATATTTAGTTGCCAGCTACTATAGAATTATTGAATAATGGTGTTGTGAATTTTGTGAAAAACTTTTGGTCACAATGTGAAATAAGGTGCTGGGGATTTAGCTCAGCTGCACAGCACCTGCCTGGCAAGCACAAGGTCATGAGTTCGATTCCCGGTACGGGGAAAAAAAACCAAAACCAAACCAAAACAAAACAAACCAATGTGAAATAAAGCTAAATATAGGCCACTCCTATGTTTTCTCTATACCCTCAAATGTAGCAGCTCTCTGTTGGGCGTATAAAATTTTGTTACATGTAGCTTAACATGTTTTGAGCTTAATTTTGAAGTCATTGTGTTAGAAAATTTTATTATCAAGATTATCTGCAATGGGGCTGGGGATTTAGCTCAGCGGCAAAGCGTCTGCCTTGCAAGCGCAAGGTCGTGAGTTCGGTTCCCGGTACCGGAGAAAAAAAAAAAAAAAAAAAAAAAAAAAAAAAAAAAAAAAAAAGATTTTTGGGGGCTGGGGATTTAGCTCAGTGGCAAAAGTGCCTGCCTGGCAGGCGCAAGGTCGTGAGTTCGGTTCCCGGTACTGGAGAAAAAATTAAAAAAAAAAAAAAAAAAGATTATCTGCAATGTTTCGTATAAGAAGTTTGGTAGCTTTCCATGTCCTGGGGATGGGAAGACCCAGCCAATAATTCTGAGGTTCCTTTTTGGACCGTGTCTCTACACCTGTGGTACACTGCATAACCATCTCCTTTAGTATTTTTCATCATAATTGCTAAAACGTCTCATGAGGGTAGCCAGGTAAGACACATCTAAGACTTATTCTTCTGCTTGCATATTCCCTTCAATATCAGACTGTCTCTCTTCCTCTGGCAAGGAATCCATCTGGGAGTTGAGCAGCAATTGCCTTTCTGTAGCTATTTTCTGATCTAAATTCTTCTTTCTAGTTCCCTTTCTCTGTTCAATTTGAAGCATTTTATAAAGTATAGGAAAACCATGTGCTGAAAATAACAGGAAATGTAAGTTTTACCTATTTGAAACCTCCATTTTTTTCCTTCTTTCAAATCTTAATCTAGCATTCTGCACTAGAAAACCAGAATATTGCAAATTTTGTTCTCTGCTTCCTTATTAGTCTCCAGAATTCAGGCCAATCTTTGATGCCTAATTTTGTGGACAAAAGTTTGTGTGTTTAGGAGATTCTCGTACCACTTCATATGTCATATTGCCATCTATGTTAAGATATAATCTTCAAAAATAAAAATATAATTTATACCATAAGGGCCAGGAATATAGCTCAGTGGTGTAAGCATCTGCCTGGTAAGCACAAGGTCCTGAGTTCAATTCCCAGTTCAAAAAAAAAAATTATACCATTTATAATAATTAACTTAAAAGAGACCGAAAGCAGATACATAAGAGTTAAAGTTAGACAACTCTTAAAAGAAAAGAAAATCTTCATAGCATCAGATTTTAACAATGAACTCTTAGTTCTGACATCAAAATTATATGCAATAAAACAAAAATAGAAAAATTTAACTTCATCAAGTTTAACAATATCTGTGTATCAAAGGCCAGTATCAGAAAAATGAACAGACAACCTGGAGTATAGGAGAATATATTTCCAAATTCCAAGCTGATAAGTGTTTAACAGCCTTGACTATGGAAAGGAATTTCAAAACTTCTTTAAAAGGTAACATAATTCAAAATAGGCAAAACTATGAGCATATAATTCTGCTAAGAATATGTATAGATGGATAATAAACATAAAATGATACTCAGCATCACTGGTCATTAGGGAAATGTAAATCAAAACCACAGCAAAATGCCAATTCATCATGACAAGCACTGAGAAACTCGTGTGGAAACATGAATACTCTTATCTCACCAAAGGAAATATAAAACAGTATACAGTTTCTGTGGAAGAATTTGATGATTACTCAAAAAATAACCACAGAATTACCTCTAAGATATCCACATATTCCACTCCTAGGTATATAGCTAAAAGAATTGAAACTAGGAATTTAAACAGGTATTTGTAAGTTCATATTCTTGGTCATTCACAATAGTCAAGAGGTGAAAAACAACTCACGTCTATCAACAAACAAGTGGATAAATAAAATGTGTATGTATGTACAATGCAATAATATTCAGCCACAAAAAACAATAAAATTCTGATACAGACTACAAAAAGGGTGAACCTCAAATATACCATGATAGGAAAAATAGGTTAGATAAAATAGACAATTATCCAAGTATGGGGATTAAACTAATCTCAGCAACTTGGAGGCTGAGGCTGGAGAATCTTAAATTCAAGTTTGGTCTGGTTAAAAAAATGACATACCCTATGAACCCACTAATGTGAATTTATCTAAAAAAGACAAATTTATTGAGATAGAAGGTAGATTAGAAGTTACTAGTGACTGTATGGAGAAAAGAATAGGGAGTTTTCTACATGGTAATAGAGTCTCTGTTTGACATGATGAAAGCTTTTGGACGTAGAGAGGTATGGTTGCCCAATATTTTGAATGTAATTAATGCTACTGAATTGTTCATTTACAACTATTGAAGGTTAATAATAAATAGTTGTCTTCATTCACCTGTACCAAGAGACTAACAAGATTTAAAATGTGGGCTTAAGTGTTAGTTTATGACTAGTGAAATGGACATTTTTCCCGGAAAGACAATTTGGGAATGATCCTAATGTATAAAATGGAAACATCAGTGCTCTACAAGAACCAGAAGAGCAAAGAAGTATTCTTACCATTGACTCAGTATGTTCCTATTTTTAAAAGGGAATGCTCTGAAAAACGGCTCAGGTCTATGTGAGCCTTGACATTGACAGCTAGCTAGGACAACGATGGCAGAGAATACCAGGAGTAGGGGCGATTTCCATTAGCTTCTTATAAATTTTTGTACTGAAACTTTAAAAAACTTATATAAAATCATATATACCTACACATATACATACATACATACATATGCCTGTTTTAGATTCTAAACCCTATTTTATTTGTTAACAAGGCAATATCCATTCGTACAAATACTTCTTGCGAAGACCAGAATTTCTGAATCACTTTATTGCCTATTTTTTTCTGTATAAAATTGTTCATAGGATCTCTTCACACTTTCAAAATGTGAAGTACTTTCTAAGTACAAAAATCACTATTCTGTACTTAGATAACTACTTGGACTAGGACTAAAATTTTATAGAGTGAGAATACCTCTCCAGGGAAAATAGAAATCTTAAGCTTTTTTCTGTATCAGTTTGTCTTGCAGCCTTATCTGGGAGGATAAGGAAGGTGCTGGAAGTGGGAGAAATAGTGAGAAACAGTAAAAAATGCTGAATAGAAATAATCTGTAGCTGAATTTTTATCAGCTGACATGGTGGTTGACCAATATGCTCAGACTATTCTAGGACTGTACTCCTTGATGCTAGCAAACTCATTTTTGTGATTTGCAATAACACTCTTATAAACACATTAGGTTCAAGTTCAGACCTACATGATCACATAAAGCACTTACAAAAATAAAATAGAATAATATACATGAATATATATGTAGAGAGAGAATATATAGAATACATATGTAATAAAAGTAGATATAGATAAGTATAGATATATAAATATACATGTAGATATAGGTAGATAGAGGCATATCTCAATGTCAGACAGACTCACAGGCTTACACTCCTGGTAAAGCCTTCAAAAGGGGCATGATGTGGACCTAAAGAAAAAAGAAAAGAAAGAGGAGAGACTAAGTAGGATACAGTATTTCTGTGTTAGGAACTGGGTTAGGATAATCAGAAGAAGGTGACTTTTATTAGTACTGGGAAGAAACCAGCAAGGATGAACATAAAAGGACAGTTAAGAAGGACAGGCAAGTACCAAAAATTTGGGGTTCTAAGGAGAACCACATAGGGTGAATTGAGAGGGACCCTTGTCCCCACTCATGTGATTTCGTACGGCCACAACATTGTGGTGTGTTAGATAATGTGCGTCTTTAGCTTTTGGAGATTATCTTTTCACTCTGATTTTCCTCAAACTTGAGAATCTATAGACATTCATATTTATGCTACCTCATTTTCTACTGTAAATTGCTGAAAACCAATGTGAGAATCCCCTTACATCCTAAGAAGTCTAAAATGCTTCAGATACTTGGAGATGAACTCACTTGGTAGTAAGTTAAACATTTGGGAGCACTTTTAATTACTACAGTTTACACAATTTCTTTCTCAGAAGCCATGCAGCAGTTTAACTGCTGCTTTCAATGAACTTCGAGTAAGGGTATAATGCAAGTAGCATATCATCACTGATTTACCCATTCATTGATTAGAATACATGCTTTTCAATATGCTGTGGCTTGACTCACTCAGTGAGTGCTGAATGAATGACTTTCAGCATCATATACCTTGGAAAGTTATTCTACTTTTCAGACAGTGACTCTTTCCAAGATAATATTTTCACCAAATATCCAAATAATATCCAAAACCACTGCATATGCTATGACTTGGAAAAGGAACATAATTCATTTAAATCAAGACTTTAGACAGAGAATAGCACATGGACAAACTGCACATTGCAGACTGTGGTGGATGCACCCAGAATTTTTTCCTTCATGTACCTAAACAAAACCAACGGAAAGCCCATATCCTCAACCTGTTGTTCACATGGACTACTTCAAAGGACTTTGAAGCTGTCTTCTGATTGCTCAGCTTCTATCTTGCCCTAAAGGTATGTTTCTGAGCTATATCTCTAAGTGTATATTTAAATTCAGGACAAGAATGAACATTGGAAAAGTTGACAAATTGGTGAAGAAAGTGATGCAGAAAGAATAAACCTTCCAAGCCACATCTTTCTCACATCTGTATTCCACTTACCATCCACTATATGTCTTTTATTCTTTTTTTGTCAAATAATTAGACTTTCATTATTTTACCCTTAGGTATAAACTATTTTTATTTACTTTAAGATGTTTACTTATTACAAGATATTTGTATTCAATTTGTGTATTTTTCTTTTTAAAAACACTTTTTGTCTGAGAAAATTATTTGTTTATCTTGAGCTCTGATGGAAAACAGTTAATTACAATCAGTAAGCCAAGGGATACACTGTTAGAATAAAAGAGATGAGTTGGTTATAGTCCCAACCTTGAAGGAATTTAAAAATTTTTAGAAAAGATTAATAAATTTCTGCCTGAGAGCATGTAGTATGTTAAAACTTCATGTGTACTATAAAAATGTGACCTATTTTTGAGAACTAAGCATATCTGGGATTTTGTTTTAATCTCGTCTCTTTTAGCTTTTTGTTTTCACTTTTTATTGTCTCTTTCAAAAGGTCTCATAAAAAGTATAGATTTGATTAAAAGCTGATTTGATTAAAAAAGAAGCTGATTTGATTAAAAAATGAGCTGTAATGATAATAAGGTAATGGGAATGATGTCACTGAGGAGCAATGGAATGTAAAATGCCCTGAACAAGATAATTGGTCTCCAAAAGGTGATCATCCAGGAAGAAGGCTTTCCATCATCTTGATGGAGAACATCCTCCCTTCAACTTTTTCTACATGAGACAGCAACAAAATTAAGAAGAGCCAATGTAAAGGAAGCATCTGACTACTGAAATCCCAGTTCAGGAGGTTAGGTCAAACTCAGATCCCATAAAATGTAGATATTTTTGCAACAATAATCAACCACAAAAGGAAGTGACTTTTAATAATAAGGGAAAGACTATGGGATAGACCTCATTCTAGAAGATACTCTAGTCTTTAATTAAAACTACAGGGAAAGGTGGGATTAGTCTAACATCTTCTGATCCAGCAGAAATGAGCATGTGTAGGACATTCAAGAGGAACATAAATGGCAAGAGAAATAAGACTGTTCAACGTTGTGTGTCCAGGCAGGATCTGCAATCAACCACAGGCACTGAAATAAGGAAATGACCATTAAGTGTGGACTGGGTTGAGATTACAAACAAGTGAGGCTGAGGTAAGATAGAAGTAGGACACCAGAAGAGGTTCCAGAGAGGACTTCTGGTATACCTGTTAGCTAGGCGCTATAGCATGTCCTTTGAGGATGAGTTGGTAGTTTGCATCGCTGCCTTGAGAAACACTCACACTTATATTATTTGCTGTATGTGTGTTCCAAGGTAAACTAAACCTATAGATTTTAAAGAAATTTCTAGAACTGAATGGGCATTATGAATAACATTGTGTTTCTGAATCTAATAGACGTTATGCTGTATATTCTTAATTCTGCTATGTCAGCAAATAGATAGAATATTGGTGTCCTTATAGAGTGAACAAGCCTATTAAGCACACATTCTTTCTCAAACTTTAAAATCTAAATTAAATTTATTGTTTAACTGATATATACAATATAAAAGTCATACACACTTATGGCATATAATGTGATATTTTGATACATATATGCACAGTAATGTTTAAATCAAATTAAACATATATATTTCTTCAAACATTTATCATTTATTTATGGTGAAAATATTTAAATTTTTTTCAGGTAATCTTTTGAAAATTAAACTTTCTTAAGTAAGCTAACATTTACTACAACAAATATTGCATGGTTAGTGCTTAAAAGTCCACTTCCCCCACCCTCTACTATCACTGGTAGGTATAGAGATTTCTTTAACACAATGTTGACATACACCTCTATTTCAACTGTACCATCCATCACTCCCAAGTTAATCACAGTAAGAGGGTTAAAACTTTGAAGTGCTTGCTGGAGCTGATAATGTTCCCTGTGTATGTACCTCCTGATTTATTCTTTGCTCTTCTCCCTGCTTCTTCTGCCCCAGAAGCCCAACCTGAAAAGATTTTATTCTCCACCTTCCCTCAGCTTCTAGTTGGATTTGACCAATGCTGTGCAGGAGATTGGACAGTGGGAAGAGGTCAGGGTCTTTATCTCCAATGTTCTTCCTGGTTTGGCAGTGGGAGCATAGCTCCTCTTATGACCTCAACTCTTGTTAGGTGGTGAGGTTCCTCTTCTCCCAGGATTTCAGCTCCTATAGGACTCCTGATCACCTCAGTCCCTTGCTCCTTAGGTACTTGGAGTGATAATAGGTCTTACTGCCTGTGTTGGTTACTTTTCTCTTGTTGCTGAGACAAAATACCCAATGCCCAAAATTAAAGAGGGAAAGCTTTATTTAGCTCACAGTTTGTGGAGGTTTCAGTCCATAATCAGTTGGCTTCAAGGCAGGGTGGCACATGGCAGAGGGCAACAGTTCATGAAGACTGAAAACAGCAAAAGCAACAAGAGTGAAAGGGGACGGAGCAGAAAGAACAAGGCTCTTTCCCTCCCTTGTATTGTATGTAAACTACCCACCCCAGGGCGGGTGTAGCACTCACACCCATCATCCCAGCATTGGACCATGAATCAATCACAAACTCCATAACCCTCCACCATGAGGCTTTGGTGGGACATCCTGACATAAACCATAACATTGCATTGCCTCAGCATCATCTATTGATTCCATATCATCTGTAATTAGTCTTTTATCAAGGCCTGTTCAATTTCCCCATAGGCGTGAACTTCAGGATTCCTGCCTGAAATATATATCTCCTACATATTTTTCCTCATGTATTATTCTATTTAACTTTTACAACACTCTTGGTAGACAGTTATCCTTACTCTAGAGGTCCTATGTATTGCAGGGTCATAAATAAGGTCATACCTATTGTACTTCAGATTTAAATCTAAATTGGATTTAAATCTAAGTTTGAATCCTTGCCTCTTTCACTGTGTATATACTTTTTTCTAGAAGATTTGTTAGCATTTAGTTAATACAATCAACCATAAATTCACTACTATTATTTCCATTTTGCAAATGAGCAACTGAGAATCAGAAACATCTGCCCTTCCCCCTTGGCTGACAAACACAACTTATTGTGATTATTACACATTATTGTGATTTTATCCTACCACTGTCTTCATCGCTATGACTTTAATATTCCAGGAAATTTCTTTTCCTGGAAGATAAAAGTTAAAAATAACTTTAATGTTCCTTTCAGGAACTTCTGGAAAAAATAATTTTTAAAAGACTCAGGACTGTTTCACTTTTCAGTAGATAGTATCAAACAACTCCTTACTCTCTACGATTCTTCCCTAGCCTTGCCTTAGAGCACTTTTTTATTGTCAGTACCAACCCCTAATATGTTCTGTCATAGATCTCTGCACAATCCTCAGGTCCCAGCCTTTGTACTGAAAAATCCAACCCTCAAACCTCATAAAAGACACTTATTTTCTCTCTATTTTTCAAGGTGTTACTAATTCATTGTCAAAATAATACTCTCCCTTACTGAGGTAAATAGTAACCTCAGATTTAACCTATAAGTGGATTATTCCAGGGATGGTTTCAAGGACTCTGAAAGGGCTATAATTTAAAAGGCAAAAGTGCCAAAGTGACCAGCACTAATGTTACTGCTTAGTCATGAGAGTTTTTAATGAAGTATTTCTGATGATTTAATTACCAGAGCATTATTATCTTTTTAGTTATTCAGGAATTAAGCAGCTAAATCAATTCTCTGTATGTCTCCCTTCTCTCCCTTCTCTTTTTCCTTCCTTCCTTCCTTCCTTCCTTCCTTCCTTCCTTTCTTTCTTTCTTTCTTTCTTTCTTTCTTTCTTTCTTTCTTTCTTTCTTTCTTTCTTTCTTCTTTCTTTCTCTTTCTTACTTTCTCTCTTTCTTTTTTCTTTCTTAACATCTCCCAAAATGTATCATGCTTAGTCTTGTGTCACACTTACAAATATGTCATAGAAATACTCAAAAAAATTGACACAGATTTTTATATTCATTACATGGAAATGTTCAACTGAATGTTACCATTACAGAAAAGTAAAAAATGCAACTTTCCTTGGTATCCTGCTATTAGCTAAAGGGTCCCTTTATGGTTGTTTTCACTGTGCAGTACAGATTATTTTATCATCCAAGGGAATATGGTAAAATTTTATTTTTTCAACAAAACTGTTAGAATAGAAATGGGCACTTTAGGAAAACTGCATGATTTTAATTTTGGGATACCAAGGGGCTTCTCTTAGAGAGACCAGAATGTAAATGCAAGTGTTCAAGTTATGTTATTTAATGATTAAATCACAGAACTAGAAAGTGACAAATACAACAAAAAGGAATCTAGAAAATCTGGACGTAGCTCTTCTTCCTCACCTTGTTTCTTGAGTTTCACAGTAATCTGTGTCCTGTAGGGAATCCTGAATAAATCTGAGGCAAACAGATGTTAATGTTTAATGTCCCTGAGCGCAGTTATATGGGAAGCAGCTCTCTAAGCCGGCCTCCACTGAGCTGCGTCTCCTGATGAAACCGACACACTCCCGTCTCTCTGTGAGGCACACTAGTTGATTCCCACGGCAAATGGGGGACTCGCTGCTGTGTACTAACTTCCTGTTCTGTGCAGTGCTTGTGCCAGTCTAGCTGGAAGCTTCCCTGAACTCATTCATATTTGATCCTGAACCTTGCCATTGTAATAACACATTATCCAGCCAGATGTATGACACAATTCAAAAGAAAAATATTGCTGTGAAAACCAAACTAAATACTTCAAAGGACAGATTGTCTTTTTAAAAAATGAGATCAAACCAAATAACTTAAAAGGACCAGGAAAAATCTTTTAAAAGTCAAAAAAAAGAATTGTTCTTAGATTGTATTGTAATTGTTTTTAAGTACTTTTTTCTCACTTAAGAAAACAGATACTGGAAAATGTACATGAATTATGAGTGTAGTTCTGTGGACAAGACCATCTAGAACTTTAATCACCAAATTACAATTTGAAGAAAAAACTGAGTCTCCTACAAAAGATGGGTAAGTAAATGTATTTATATTCAAAAAGTTTGAGACCTTTTTTCCATGATTGTCTAACAGGACTGACATTTTTAAGTGTGATGCTCAATTTTGTCAAATTGACTGGGAATGTGGTGGCCAGATACTTGGTAAACCTTATTCAGGTGTTTGTTTAGGATTCTTCTGGAAAGGAGAGCATGTTCCCCTCCCAGGGCCTGGAAAAGAGGAAAACGCTCACTGTCTTGTGAGTATCAGGTAACTCCTCCTGCGTGACTCTGAGCTGGGGTATTGATTTTTCTCCTGCCTTTGGACTTGAACTGAAATATCAGTTCTTTTTGGGTTTTGAGCCTGCTGATGTTTGGACTGGAACTACATCATCGGTTCTTTTGAGTCTGAAGTCTGCAGACAACACGTCTTGGGACTTCTCAGCCTCCACAGTCACATACGTTCATTCTTTATAAAAAATAGCTTTATATATACTGCTATATATATATATAGCTTTATATATACATCTATTACTCTGGAGAACCCTAAGGAACCAACCAAGGATGGATACAGTTTATACAGGACTTCTACGTTAAGTCCTGTTTCATCATGTTCTAAGATATTTCTAGACACTAATTTAAACTAGGAGTAATAGAAACAAGTTTTCTTTTTTCATAAGTTTTACAGTCTGTTGGGAGAAGACAGAAGAAAAGGTAAATAAGCAAATGAGTAAGATAATTACTATTTATGATTCAGATTAAAAAAGAATAAAAAAGGTAAAATGAGGTAGAGTGACTGAACAATGGAAGCAACTTCAGATGAACAGATTTAGGGGAAAAGAGGGGCCACAAGAAGGATCCACACAAGAAGGAGCCAGCTTATTTGAAGAAAGGACCTGTGACTGGGGCACAAGGAGCCAAAGGAGCATTGCACCAGGTGAGCTTCTACTACATGGAGTAGCTGGACTGTTTAGATCCGTGTAGAGCAAGCAAGAGGTTAGATTTTAATTCTAATCACCAGGAAGACACTGAGAAGATGAGGTATGATTTAACTTAGGATTTTAAAGACCATTACTAAGAGTAAAGGAAAAGAAATCAGATGAAAGTTATGGTTGTGATTACAAAGAAACACTACAAATCTAAGGCTTTTATAAGGATATTTTCAGTAGGACTTGCATGGTGGATTCAATGGAAGTGAATAAAAGAAAAATAGAAATTGGAAAAGGCTCTTCGATTTGGGGTATGATCTGCTATGACGTGGTAGAAGACAGTTTGGAGAGGTGGGATTAAGGAAGTTAATGTTGAATAGATTCATTTTGGATGCCTATTAGCCACCAGTGGGAAATAAATGATAGATAGCAAAATGAAAGGGTAACGAATGCAATTCTGGAGCCAGATCTGGAGTTACTTTGACTGTATCATCTTGAGTGTGTATTTAACCTCCTCATGTCTCATTTGCCTCATATGGTAAAATGTAGACATCTATAATAGCTTCATGTCTTGGTCATTTTCCTCCTCACTGGGAAACTGTACCTGAAACCCACAATTTAAAGGAAGAAAGGTTTTTTTTTTTTTTCTTTTTAATTTTGGCTCACAGAGAAAACTAAAAAAGTGCTATTATTCAATCTTACAAAAGAGTTTCATAGATGATTAATTGATTAAATGCCAAAAAAATCAAGAAATTCGAGACCAAGTCAATTCCCAGTATACTTATTAATACAAAATTTGGTTGTGACTTTGACCAGAGTAATTTGCACTAAAGTGATAAAAACGAAAGCCAAATTATAAGAACTGAAGAGAGAATTATTCTTCTGATTAATGAGGTATATTAAATAAAACTATTACTTTGGACCCCTTTCATGACACCATTAAAAATGTAGTAACTGAATTTTCTTAAAGTGTTGAATTCATAAAACCACAAGAGTTGAAAAAAAGACAATAGTAGATGAGAGATTTCTACAAGCTTTGGAAAGATGGGAAATAGATGAACCAGGATAAGTGAATTAGCAGTCTAGAAAATAGTAAACATGAATATAGTAATGTTAGGGGCAAGTAGACAAAAAGAAAGAGAATTTATACTTCTTAACCCTGGAAGGACTTGAAAATTGGACAGACCAGGGACCTTCAGTTATTAGTTGAAAATTTGATAATGAAGCAAATTTTTGCATTCTTTCCTCTAATCTTGACTCAATGGATATTCCATCCTCACATTAACCAAAGGCTAGAATTTTGCTCTGAAAAGGTTTGATCTCTTACCCCATCAAATGATAATGAGAAAATTTCCAGTCTCATTTGTGCTTGAAAGGCAAAACTAAGTAAAAAATACAAAAATAAAAAAATTCCAAAAATATTTTAACTTCTTCAGAGAAATAGGAGATGACTTTTCACCCACAAAATAAGAACAGAATTCATCAAAACACAAGCATGGGGTCTTAGGTATTTTTATAAAAGAAGAACTGAAAGAATCAACAGGAGGGTTGGATGGTAAAATTGAGAAAATCTTTCTAAAATGAAATGGAAAATTGGAGAAGAATGTTAAAATAATTTTCAAAGATCTAGGTAGAATATCAACATCTGAATAATAAGAGTGAAAACGGAAACAGGAAAATATGAAGGAAATAAAACCAAAAATACTCTTAGAAATGATGGACATGGGGGCTGGGCCAAGGATATAGCTGAGCAGTGCAGCACCTGCCTGGTATGCATGAAGTCCTAAGTTTGATTCTTGGTATGAAAAAGTAAAATAAAATAAAATAAATAAAGGGCATGAGTTTCTAGATTAAAACAACCCATTCAAAGTCCAGGCTATTTTCTAGAAGAGTAGAAGACTGGGTCACATAGAGAAAGTGTGAACAGCATTAGGAAGCCTTGGGATCTAGGGAAGAACACATCTAACACAGGGCAGAGATACAGAGTGATTCCATATGATTATGGGAAATCCCCATAGGGCAGTTGCACGGCAAATAGAGAGGATGTGTGCCTCTACTGCTGGGAAACTTGAGGCAAACATGATCAAAAGCATGAAAAACTACTAACGGGAAGGTGTTCAGCTGACCATGGTCCCAATTTAGGCTGCAGTAAGGAGTGGCATGCCACCAGCTGCTTGTTCCTGAGCTCAGCTGAGCAAAAACAGATGGAGCGGGCTCTAATGGAAGTGTGTGCTTGGGCTACCAATGGAGATTATAACCACCCACAGTATGCAAAACTCTCTCAAGCTTTACTTTTTTTTTAAAGCATACTTGTATGCAACTGTCAATCTCATTGACAGTTTCTTAAAGTAGAAATATTTTCCTGTAGGTAGTACTTATTCTATGAAATAATGGCGGATAACACCATATATTACCGTTACATGGCATGGGCTTTCCAAGCAGTTGGCTAGGCTCCTTTGTGGTAAACCCCCTCTTTCAGGGACTTGTGTAGTTTAGGTACTGAATTTATTAGCAGTTTTTACCACAATGCCTTTTGGTAAATGCCTTTTGAGGGTATGCCTTGATTAGTCCCTGGGTAAAAGGTGAGGCCCTGAAGGGCATAGTGTTTATAAAGCCAAATTAACAAAAGAGAATGGTTAAATTGGTCTTTATGAGCATGATAGAGGGATTTCTTTTGTTTCTAAGGAGGAATAGGGAAGACAGGGAAGTCAGGAAGCGAGGAGAGGAATGTTTAGGAAAAGGACATTATGATATACTATAAATAGGTAAGGGAGCCATTGGGGTGGGGAAGATAAGGTGGCTGATGGGTTTTATAAGAGGATTATTGAAGACTCCATAGAAACTGCTTGCATTGCACAGTGAGAGACACTGGTCTGCTGGTCCTTTCCACAGGGGTCCTAAAGTGCATCTCATTCACAAATGAACCCATAAACTGGCTTGAAGAAGGTAGCATTTTTATACCTCGGTTGACTCAGTGTTAAAAACAGAACTATGAACCAGCAAACAGACTGGTCCTTAAGAAGGCCATCCTGTAAGCAGGGGAAACATTTTCATTTCCATACTGAGCAAAGTCAGGGTTCAAACCTTGACCTGCTGAGATTTCAAAGAAGTAGGAGAGCCCACCTCTAGCAATGTATCCCTCGCATAATGAAGTCTTGAATGTGACATTCTTTTTTCTTCCGTGGCTGATTTTCTCTCATTACTTGAGCCTAAAGCTTACTTGGTATGAGCTACAGCTTGGTTTTCATTTGGTTATTTTTAGAAAACCCTGTGTGAAATTAATTCCATCTAATTTGTGTGTGTGTATGTGAGAGAGCGTTTCCCATGATTCAAAAACACTGAGGCCAGTTCCTTATTAAATAAGGCTTTTGAAAAGTCTGATTCCATTATGTACAATGTGTATTGTTTCCTTATTTTTGATGCTCAGTATCATTTAAAAGGCTTATGTTATTGTGTAACACATATGTGACAGATTTGTTTCTCTGTCTACGCCAAACTACACATGCATATTTGTATACATTTTATTTTATATGTACATATATACACACACATATATTTATATGTATCATTTTTTCTTACTATTTGTTCATTATCTTGTCCCCCTGTCTCTGTCTCTGTCTCTGTCTCTCTGAGTACTGGATTTCAGACCCAAGGCCTTTTCACTGAGCTATGTTGCCAGCCCTCTCTTCCGTTTTTGAGTCTCACTAAGTCGTTAAATTGCCTAGGCTGGGCTCGAACTTCAGCTGTCTGGCCTCAGCCCACTGGAGAGCTGGGAGTAGAGTGTGCACCACCATGCCTGGCTCCAACTCCCTTCTTTGTGGTTGTAAATTTCATCTCTTGACAGCTGGTCTTCCTAACACCGAAGCCAAATTACGTCTTAACTAATTTCTCCCATTTTCTTTTCCTGCTTCTCTTTTTTTGTTTGTTTGTTTTTCTTCCAGTACCAGGAGTCGAACTCATGACCTTGCGCTTGCCAGGTAGGCGCTGTGCCACTGAGCTAAATCCCCAGTCCCTGCTTCTCGTTTTTACTGTCCTTTCTTTTTTGGCTGAATGGATTTCCTTTTCTATTGTCTCAGATTAATTTAAAAGGTTCCTCTGTATTAATTTTTAAAAATTCCATATTTTAGTATCATTTTCTTGTGCTTCTGATCAAATTGATTTCTGTAATTGGATGCATCCCTATTACTGTTAGTTACTTTAAAGAATACCAGAAAGTATAATTTTACTTTTGTTTGATTTCAGGTTTTGAGAATCTTCTTTTAATGACCCCATTCATCTCTCTGCATTTATCAGAACACATTGCAGATTACAAATGCACCCTTTACTTTGAAGGTCTCTGTCTGACTTCTTGATTTGGAAGTTAAACATCAATAAATCTATTCCTACAGCAGAATGAGCCATTTCAAAGATGGTTTCTAATCTCTGTATTTTAGGATTTTGCTCATTTGCAAAAGACAATACAAAAGTCCCATTAAGCCATCACCAGCTAATGTTAAATAGCATATCTAATAACTAGACTCTGTACATAAGATAATCAGTGATAAATGATAAAGAAAGAGAAACACTCTATACTTTGCTGATTGAAAAACAAAAAGACAAAAAATACCCCAAAAACTGAAGTCACTGGAAGAAACTCCCTCATTTCCTTCCCCCAGCTCTAGACTTACCAGCCTCTGCCCTCAGCCTCATCTTATTCTCCAAATTCTTCCTTTTGTCAGCAGTGTCCAATGTCCACACATATTTGGGGTTTCCATCCTATTTCTAAAGCAGTTTACCTTATGCGTTTCCTCCTCTGTGTTGTCAGTTTTGATCTCTCTCATCAATATTTAAAGGTATTCTAATCTTTCCCATTAAAAAACTTGACCCTATATTCCCTGTACTGCCTTCCTGCAAGCTTCCTATGTTTGTCCTACCTTGTAAAGCCAAGTTCATCGAAAAGTTGCCTATGTTCATTATTTCTGTGTCATCATGTCCCATTTGTCCCTCCATAACCTCTATCCGGCTTTCATCTTCATGATTTCACCAAAGTGACTCTGAGTTCATCACTGGCCTTTGTCAAAAGACACACCCACTGGTGTGATTTCCTTTCACCTGATTGCTTACTATTCTATCTAGTAGGCATACTCTCCTTCTGTGAAGCAACAGCTCCTGTGGCTTCTGACATTATTCTTTTACTTCTCTCGTTGTACCTTCCCGGCCTCCTTTTCTGGATATTTCTCTTGCTTCTCAGTTTAGACTTTAGATGGTAGTGTGACTCAGGGCTTGGTCCATACCCATTTTTATTTTATAGTTCCTTTCTTATAGGCTCACAAAAATGTCCAAGATTTACTGACGATCCTTTCCCAAAATATTAATTTATGTGCCAATGGGTAGAGAAAAGTTCTGGGGACCTTTATTTCTGGAAAATATTTCCAGAAAAGAGCTGATTTTTTTGCCATCACTACATGGGTGAAAAAATCAAAATGAAGACTTTAATAGACTATATCTTCTTGAAACAAGGAATGTTGATAGCGTCATAATTTTGTCCTTTCTTGGGACTCTGTGTGATAGAATTTGAAGTATCTTTGATTTATTATTTTTTTAGTTCTTATTTTAGCTTCAAAAGTCAGTTTTATACAGGCATTTTACTTCATGCATTATTTATTTAAGATTAGCTCCTATGGGAAGAACTATTTAAATATTTGCTCTAGAAAAATCTCAAAACCTTTTAGTGTAAGTTAATATTTTGTAATTGAACTGACTAATAGAGTAACCTCAGGCAATCAGGCTGCTTCAATTATCCTGAAAAACTTATGCCTAAGAATGATTCTTAGAACCTTACCTGTGTTTAAATATTGAAAAACATCTGAACCATTGGGGTCCTGGCTTATGGGGACTGCTTGCTATAGAGTCAACCGATAAACTGGTTTTAGTTGTTCCTTTATCATAGGATTATGATGAGCATTAAAGTAAATGATGTGTGGACAATTTCTGGTAGCCATTAGTAATAATAATAATATTAATAACTTAATCTCAAGTATATGCAAAAGCTTCCTGTAGGTAATCATGTGTTTCTAAAATGGATTGTTGTCAGTTTGGTAGATTGATCAACTGAAATGTTGATAGGATTTTGCAATCCTATCTATATTCTATATATTAGTCTTATCCTTGAAATAATCATGCTCAGTGGGACTTTTCCCCATTTTGGATGAAGAGGTGGCACGTGGGAGCTACTGGGGGCCTTCCTCAAGCTCAGCAAATTGAGTGCCAGAGCAGGGGCTCACCCTACAGTATGCCAATG
>NW_004955444.1:11454987-11455893 GCF_000276665.1 Chinchilla lanigera | reverse complement strand
GTACTGGGAATTGAACTCACGACCTCAGCGCTGTGCCACTGAGCTAAATCCCCAGCCCCAGTACTTTCTTTTTCTTCTTTGCCTCATCCCAGTTGTTCCTTCCTTTGAGCAATTTCTTTACCTTTCTTATTATCTATTTTACATTTTGGGTTTTTTTACTGTTTCATGTTATTACACCAGGGAGACAATATGGAATGGGTTTTAGTATAATATTTAGCATGATGACTTATACATAATAAATAAATAAAAAATAATAATATTGTATGGTTGTCAACTAAATGAGTTCTTTTAAGGACATCACATGGCAGAGCTTAAAACTTTTTTACTTTTTATTTATGAAAATCAAAGCAATTAGATATTATACCTATTTGCAGTACAAATTGATCAAAAGCTTCAACATAATGCTAATAGTGTTGAATCTTTATTAGAGTTAGAAATAACTGTTTTTATAATAACAAAGAGAGTTCTTTGTTCGCTCATGATATATACTTTCATCTAACTTTGATGTGCTGATACTATAAACAGAGTACTTTAGAACTTATATTGCAATATTCCAAATTTACATCCTACTCCCTGTTAGTGTTTTAATAGTAGTATAAAATCTGTTTCTAATTGTTTCCACCCCCAATACACACACACACCCACACACACACACACACACACAGAGTTTACTCTCTCATCAACCTACTTGGTGGTCCTTTAAATGCTTCGTAGCACATAGACAATGTAAGAATATAACAGAAATTAGAGCTTTTTGGCCATAGACATTTTTTAATCACACTATTGCAATATGAAAAAATACAAAAGAGTTAAAAAATGGATTTGATTAGTTTTAATTAATATAATCTGGAATTATTTTAAAATCACAGACTTGTGTTACAGAACAATTTTGTTTAAAAAAGGTAA
>NW_004955444.1:11414175-11442655 GCF_000276665.1 Chinchilla lanigera | reverse complement strand
AAAAGTTGTGGTATTTTTATACAATGCAGTATTACTCAGCTATTAAAAAAGATAAACTCGAGGCTTTCATAGGTAAATGGATGCAACTAGAGACCATACTCACAAGTGAAATAAACCAGACTCACATGTGTAAACATCATATTGTCTCCTTGGTGTAGTAACCTGAAAGACTAGGTAAAGCTCAAAATGTACAATAGATGATAGGTAAGGGAAAGAAATTGTTCAAAGGAAGGAATGACTGGGATGAGGGAAAGAAGAAAAAAGAAAGAAAGAAGGCAAAATATAAATATATATATGAATAGCTGCAATGACTGTATTGCTGATGTCTGATGATGTATTGAAATGAACAGTTAATGCTTACAATTTTTTGTGTTCCGATTGATTTTGCATGCTTGTGTCTGATGGTCTGAGCAACTGATTTGAAGGTAACAATATGCAGTGGAGGGCTGGGGATTTAGCTCAGCGGCACAGCACCTGCCTGGCAAGCATAACTTCATGAGTTCGATTCCCAGTAACGGGAAAAAAAAAAAAAAGTGCAATGGAATTACAATGATGAACTCCTACCATCTTGTGTAGTGGAACTCTGTATTATCTCTAATGTTCTGTTGAAGAGTTATTTTCTTATTCTCTTTAATGGTTTGAACAATCTGTCATTCTTACATCTGGTAATCTGAGCAATGTAGTTGAGGATAGCAATATGCAGTGTAACAACCACTGTTGATTTGTATTAATTTGTCTTGAGACCCTGTACCACTTTGAATGTTCTTGCTTTGATTTGTTTATGCTCATGATTCTGGTATGCTGCTACTGTTCCATTTTTTTGTTTGTTTCTCATATACTGCTCTCTTTAAAATTAAATAAAATAGTCCTACTATGTAGTTTTAAAGAATCTGAGTTAGCAAGGACTCAGCAGGGTAAGAGCTTTGCTGAGATTGCTTGGGGGCATCTCACATGAGGTGTAGTCAGGAGAGAGATAAGGTTGATCATCCAAGATATTGGGCATCTTTGCACTCTTTTATGTAGCCTCTCCTTTGGTCTGGCTAGCCTGCTCAGTTAACAGGCAGCGAAATGGAAGCTATTGTTCTTCTTTAGTCTTGTTCAAAGTCCTAGGACATCATTTCCACTGTTTTCTATTGTTCAAATCCAATCACAAGATGTCTCAGTTACTTTCTTCATTGCTGAGACAAAATACCTGACTCTTGAAGTTAAAGGAGGAAAGGTTTATTGTAGTTTACAGTGTGTAGAGGTGTCAGTCCATAGTCAGCTTACTCCAAGGCATGGGTGACATGGCAGAGGAGAATTGCAAAGCAGATACAGTCCATGGCAAGCAAGCAGAAGACAGCAAAGCAGCAAGTACCAAGCCTATCTTTCTTTTATCCTGTCCGGAGTATAGGCTTTTGGACTGGTACCAACCATATCCAGGGTGGAGTATCCTTAATCTCAGAATCATATTTTTAATCCCAATATCACACCCTCAATCCACAGTCACACACCCCAATCCAGCCACCTTCTAAACTCCCCACCTATGACCACATGAGACTTTGGGAGGGGACATCTGGATACAAGACATATCACAAGGCAAGGCCACTCTCAAATGATTTTAAAGAAGGAAAAGGATTAGAGAGTTGGGTAAATATCTTTCCAACTCTTACAATAAGATAAAAGCAGGCCAAATGGAAACCAGTGGCATTTTGTGAACCTTGAAAGACCTAAAATCCCTGGAATCTGGAGAGAGCTAAGTACAGTGTCCACAACTTGCAAATGAGTTCCATTCTGGGAGAATTTTCATAAATCAGATTCATTTGTAAAGCTGGCAAAATGAGTCTTACACACCTTTGACACAAATATACAGGGTAAACCATTAAGAAAATGCCCACACATGTGGAAATACTGTAAATACACTGTTATTACCTTTACAGTTATGGTGGTGGTACAGGGCTAGGTTCAGTGTGAGCTACTTCAGCAATTTGTTCACGTCTACGATTCTTGTAATGTGAGGTCAGTTCCTGTCTGTGAGAGTTTGCAACTCAAATGTTCATAAGTCAGGGTACTTTACCTCCAAAGAGAAATAAAACCTGAGCTCACTTTGTATACACATCACCAAATACCACGTAAGCTGGAATGAGTATTTATCTAGAAACTTTCTAGACAAGTATGTACTAGAATGAAAGAAGCTGCTGGAGGCTGTAGAAATGGAGGACATTGCGTCTTGGTGCAGGTTCTCCTTCTAAGGATTTCAGCAGGTGCTCACAAGGAAGACCAGAGATGATCCTGAGAAAACTTTCCGAGGTGATTTCTGCCATTGGCAACACTACCTACTGGCACAATTCCACTAAGAAATCTCTTCCCTATTTCCATTATAGAACAAAAACCTCGATCTCTAGGGGAAAACACAACAGAAAGGTACTGATAGAAATGCATTATAGCTGGTGGCAGGAAAGAAGAACAAAGGAAGGAAAGGAGGGCAGAATGTGTGGTAGATCGAGCACTGCATTTGAAGAAGATACAGGGTCATTGGCATAGAGCAGACTCCTGTGGCCTGGGTTTGTAGTGTCTTCCTAAGATTGAAGATCAACCACAACATCAGAAAATGACTTCTCCCTTCCCAACCAGTGCTGAGGACAAGGAACAGTGGAGTGGACAGTAGAAGACAAGCGCACTGAGAAGAACTGAGACAAAGCAGGGGGTAAGAGTTAGGAAAATCCACCAGCCAGTGAATCTACACCATAAACACATCACTAGAGGAATTTGGAGACCTAGTCCACTCAGGGTAACTATAACAATAACAAACTTCAAACATGGCCCAATTTCTGATTAAACTAATACAAACCTCTAAAAACCTAGTAGAAGAAAAGACATGCTCATCTGCATATTTCAAAAATTCTTTTCTTCAGTACCTAGTACCCTCTACAATATGCTCAGCTTTCAACTTACACTAACTCAGGGTGGTATGTAAACTGACAAGCGTAAAAACTGCCTGGAAAGACAATACAGTCCTCATCACTAGATTCCTATATGACACAAATTTTTGAAAATATTAAAGCAAATCTAGACCAACAATGTTTAAATTTTAAAGGGCCTAATGGGAAAGAACATACTGTATCAGAGCAGTATTTTCAGCAGAAAGGTGGAAACTGAGAAAGAATCAAATGGAAATACTAGAAGTTGAAAAGCAG
The DNA here is from genome assembly GCF_000276665.1 of Chinchilla lanigera. Taxonomy (NCBI): domain Eukaryota; kingdom Metazoa; phylum Chordata; class Mammalia; order Rodentia; family Chinchillidae; genus Chinchilla; species Chinchilla lanigera. The sequence goes on along the minus strand of NW_004955444.1, from coordinate 11,439,479 downwards.
TGAAGGAGATGAAAAGTGCTATAGACTTGAGATAGTCTAGAAGAGAAACAAATTGGAACATAAAAAGAAAAACAGGTGAAGAACCAGAGTGTTCAAAAACTGCAATACAGTACCAGTGGCATAATTTATGTATAGTTAGAATTGCAGAAAGAGAAGAAAAAGAATGGAACAAAAATATGAAGAAATAATGACTGGAATATTTTCAAGCTGAGTGACAGACGTCAAATCACAGATCTATGTGGCTCAGGGAATATTGAGGACAATTGATTTAAAATCCTACAAGCAAAAAAATAAAAACAAAGCCTATACTATCATGCTCAAACCACTGATGATCAAAAATATAGAAAATTTTGAGAGCAATCAGAGAAGATTCATCTACAGAGGAGCAATAATACATATATAGGAAACTTCTTATCAGAAACCATGCATGAAGAATGACAATAAAATGACATCTTTAAAATTCTAAAGGAAAATACTGGACCCACTGCAAATATTGGTCAAAAGGAGAAAGTCGAGGTAGTAGCTCAATGGTATAGAGCTTGCCCAGCATGAGCAAAACCCCAGTTTGATCCACAATGTACAACACAGTGTGGAGGATAAATAAAGACTTCCTCTGACAAAGGGAGAACAGTTAATTCCATGTTTTTATTTGAGGAGTGGCATGAGCATTTAGTAGAGAAGAAATTGGTGATCAGCTCCAAAAAATCATCGACTGCATACAATATAAAAGTTACAATATTTAATCTGGGGAAAGATATTTCTCTGTGTGATATAAAAATAAACTTTTAAATAGATGCATATATTTAGGAAATTGTGTTTTGCTATACATAGTGACTATAGTTCATGATGATGAATCTATGGAACCTCAACAATCTATGATATAAGCTGATGTTCACATGTTAATAATACTAGATGGCAATCAGTAAAATTGATTAGCAGTGAACAGCAAATACAATTTCAATTATGGAATCATGTTTATTTAACATTATCTTTCAAACTTATTCTTCTCTCATAATATATTTTAAAGGAAAAATCTTGGCTATTCCAATTGAATTTTAGCACATAATCAATGGATTCACTTTTGGAAAAGCTAACAAAAATTATTGGACTCACTTCTGAATTTGGTACTCTTACTCTACTGCCATGTACAAATGTTTGTAAAAAAATTATGATTGGACTAAGAAGTTTCTATATACACAACTTGCATCCTATCTAATAGATTTCTGTGTACTCAATTACGACATGATAGTACAGTGGTTTTACAATTTTGGGGTAGATGGCTGCATTTATGTTTGTCACCCAATGCAGAGTTTGCCAGTGGAGGCAAAATTTTGCTGAAAGCTTTTGTTTGTGAATCAAATTGTTTGTAAACAAGAGTGTTTGTGAACTGAGGTATTACTATATAGATTTCCATGAAAATAAGATCTAACTGGAAAATAAGCCCAGCATGATTTTTTTTTTTTGTTTGTGTATTTTTTTTTCTGGTACTGGGAATCGATCTCACAACCTCGCGCTTGCCAGGCAGGCGCTGTGCCGCTGAGCTAAATCCCCAGCTCCTAGCCCAGCATGATTTTTCAGGATGCTCTTAATATAAGCATCACCCCAAAATAAACCCCAGCTAAGAATGTCAGCCAGATGGACTCAGTTAGTAGGTCTACTGCAACACATGCTGGATATATTGAATTATAAAATAATAATATTAATATATAATTAAATATAAATAGTTAATATTGACACTAATGCTTAAATGGTTATATACATTATAATTAAGAGTTTGTAAAACTCTTACCCAAACTAGTGTCTTTGAGGAGAGGTAACTAAGTAAACAGGTGAAGTAGAGACTTATTCCTGAATGAGCAATTGGAGTACAGTCACAACACATGAATGACGTGAGCACTTGATAACGGATGTGGCTGTGTAGAATGTGAATCTTCATATTTCGGTACAGCATTTATTGCAACACTGTTCAACAAGAAGCCTACATGGAGAAGAAGTGCTCATTTAAGGACAGCTGTCTGGCTGGATATGAGAGACTGGGGTCAATAGTTCTACAGGAATGGAGTTACAAGAAATTCAGGCCAGAATTTGGGATTTGAAGTGTTACAATGATCCAGAAGGAGATGGTATGACTATATTTGAATAATATAGATTTTTATGCATGAAAAATGTGGATTTTTATACTTAAATAAATGAATTAATGTAGGTTATTACACATGAATAAATGTAGATTTTTGTACTTGAAAGAATAAGACATATCCTGAAAGTAAGATCTATTGTGTCTTTTGGAGAGAAAATTAATATAAGACCTAATCTCCTTTTCAGGGAAATACAGTAAAAATACTATAGATAAAATAGAGTCTCAAGTTGACATTAGAATTGGTCAGAGGGTTTATTAAAAAATAGATCGCTGGGCTCTGCCCTCATATTTTTGATTTAGTAGACTTAGGGCAGAATCTGAGAATTTTCATGTCTTAAAAATTCTTAGATAATGCTACTGTTTTTGGTCAGGGGACCACTTTTTGAAAACTCCTTATAGAGAAGAATAAATATAATTTTAGGTCAATAAACCCAGCTTTGTTACCAACTTGGGAACCTGGGTATCACTTTAATTTTTTTTTCAAACAAGATCTCACCATGCTGTCCAGGTGCAAACATCTGGGCTCAAGAAGATCCTTCCGTCCCAGCCATCCAAGTAGCTGGGATTACAGGCACATGCTACAGTGCCCAGTTCCACCTTGATTTTTTAATCAGTAAAATGGAAAGCTAACTCTTACAGAGTAACAACTAGTAAGTGAGGTTCGCAGTAGAATCCCAGGAAGTGCTTGCCACGGTGTCTGGAATGCAGTGCACTGGTACTATTTGGAATATCCGATAGTGAAGGTTTCATCAAGTGTTCCATGGCTTTCAACACATCAATTTGTTCCTTCATACATATTGAGCAAACTAAGTAAATAGGTTTCATATTTTGATCCTGACTAGGTCAAAAGGATGAGATATGAGTACTTCAATTAGCTTCATCTCTTAAGAGGGATTCCTATTTTGCAAACAAATAAACAAACAAACAAATACTAGCCAACAAACAAATACTAGTCAAACAAACAAACAAACAAACAAATACTAGTCAACTGATATTTACTCAGTACCTTTGTCCAGGACAAAATACATCCATACAAACACACACTCACATATGCATACAAAATAGAAAGTGAATAAAAACCAACTGTTTTAATTTTTTTCCTTCCTCCGATCATTTTGCCTAGATATGAGAGATTTATTAAACAAAATAAATCTGCTCCAGTTTGCAGGTGTCATACCTTGCTTTGTGGCTCATCCCCCATGTATCAGAAGGCACATCTTGCATCAATTGAGTTCTTACAGCAAAAGTGGCTAACACATATGTAGCACCGTTGCACTTTGGCATTGTCATTTCCTGTAAAAAAAAAAAAAAAAAAAGAAAAGTGTCACCAAAGAGTCCAGGATTTCCTGCTGGCAATGTCTTTGAAGTTAAACAATATTTAAAAACAGAGGTTTTTAATTGTAAAGAATATTAATCATGTAGGAAGACACACCTTGAAATATTTTCTTTGAACAATACACTTACCAGTACAGAAAAACTCACTTCCATGAAAAAGTATTTTAATTCATTTATTTCCCTTAAATTGTATGTATCCATAAAGATACAATTTGATTCTTAGTCCTAATTATTACACTTTGAAATTAGGCTACTTGCCTTAAACTATTCTACACAAATGTTTTTATTTACAAAACTCATTTTAGACATGCAATTTCAGCCTTTAATTGGAGAAAACAATATAAAGTTGCTATGGCTGAGTTTTTTGGGGGGCTTTCCTTTCAGCATCTCTGCAGGAGGCTGTTCTCCTCTTGAGAGGTCTGAGAATTCCCACTAATTTTCATTCAGGATATAAACCCACCAGAATGGTAGAAGAAAACTTTATTTCTAAATTTGGCTTTCCCAAATAATCCCACTCACTTGAGGTTTGAATAAACTGCCGTCCTCTTAACATGAAGATTTGATCATCATGCAAAGCTGACACAGGTGAGTGGAAGAGTTGTCGTCATTTAAGACAGGAGAATGGTAGTCTTCAAAGTTCAAGTCAAACAGTTGCCGTAATTGTTTCATTGTCTACCCCAGTTAGAACATTAGGTTATTTGTCTGATTTTACACTCAACTCAGAATCATAGTGTATACCTTGGGTCATAGTTTAATATATAAAGCACAAACATGATTTTACACACACACACACATCATAGAAGTCCAAAGAAAATGACATTCTTTAGGAAACAATACCCTTCTGAACTAACTATATTTCTGAAATGAAATAGATATTTTAAATATAGTTTCTTTACTTCAGACACAATCACTGCCTAGTTGCAAACTGATGTGTTGATATCATTAACCTAGTCTAATAGAATATCTATGAGTAATAAATAGCATTTTCCTTGACACAAAGGGAGACTCAAGGTGAGAAAGACTACAGCGGATAATGCAAGTCAGGTGAGGTCCCTTGAGAACTTGGCTACCCTTATGTTTGCGTAAAGTTTACAGAATGTGAATCAGACAGGGCAAGAAATGCTTGGGAAACTTTCTTGAAACCACACAGAATGTTACATAAAACTGAGAAAAAGTCAACCGTGTGTACTAAACAGTGGGGCGATTTTAGAATGATAGATACTATGATTATGCTTGAGTTGATATAGAAAAAGGGTAAGAGGTATAAATGAAATGCCAAATTTTAGTGTTAAAAACGTTATTTTTTTTTCCTTAGCTAGGAGACTTGTAGGCCAAGTGACTCAATTTTTGAAAAATAAGAATCATCTGGATTTCTCAAATGTACTTTCATCTCTGCTTTAGTGCAAAGCCCAGGAAAAAGGCCTAGAGCAGCTTCATAAGTCATCTTCACTTTTAGTTAAAAACAAACAAGAATCACTTTAAAAATAGTATTTTAGAAGGGACATTTTAAAAATCTTTATATGACATGAACAATAGCTTCTATGAAAATCAATATGCAGAAAGTTTCTGATCAAAATCCAGGACAAATTTTTCATGGCATCTGATTATTTAAAAAGAAAGGAAAATTTGTGTTAAGATATTAGCTGCTCCTCAAACATTTAAAAAGAAGCTCTTAGACATATTCTCTAACACTTTAAGGAAACTAAATTTTCAAAGACTGTGTCAATCATATAGAAAATAGCTCTTGCCTTTTTAGCAGATTAATGTCAACAGAAAATTTAAATGAAGATATATTCCTTGATTCATAAAGATTAAGAATTAAAGTCAACATAAATAACCACCTTTTTCATGATTGTGAAGGTATATTTTAATTTTAAAGCACAATTAGAACATTTTACTTAACAGGGTAATGTTTGATTTTTCAAATCTGTGGTTGGGGATATGTAGGAATAAACTCAAAGAATACTTAGCATTGATAAAACACAAAAATATCTATTTTATTTTACTTGACAATCATTATGAAGGCCTAAAATATATATCAAACACTGTTCTAATCATAGAGCTTGACACTTTGAGAAAATACAATACTGTCTGGGGGGCATAGTGAAAAAAATTTATGGATAATATGTATTCTTTTCAGGAATAATAGTGACTGTAACAGTATCTTCTAAATTACAGATTTGCAAATAAGTTACAAAGGTATGCAAATAAGAAATGGTGTTTCTTTTCTCCTGACTATCCTTTTTAACTGGGAAGTCAATAATCGTGGTTCTTTAAGGAAGAGTAAAAATAAGTCTTTCAATTAAGAAAACCATAAGTTAGCTCTCATGTGAGTTTTCAATTTGTTAATTACTTTTAATAAAAAAATTAACCACTGAAAATTCCATAGAATCTTCACAGACTCTCAGCAGATGTAAGTGCAATGTGGCCACCCATCTTGGTTTCTCATTGGTACAGATCCCAAAGTATCCAGAGTTTTTAGAAATTTCCAGATTTCAAATATTCTTGCTTGATTCTGCTTATTTATCTTGTCAGTTCTGATTTCAGAGCACTAATGTATAACCTGCATCCATGGGCAGGGATAATCGGCTTCCTAGAGAATTTAAGTTGAGAGTTAAGCACTCAAGAACATGCTATGCTTTGTAAATTTCCCAGAGGGATGTAAAGGAAATGTCAAACTCTGAATTGAGAAGTCCAGAGAGTGACTCTGACAAGTCCAGCAGGGAGAGCAAATGCGCTGATTAGGGGTTATTTACAGAGTGGCGAACACCTGGCAGGCTGCAACACTTCTAAAGTCAGGCAACTCCCCTTTGCTAATCTGCAATTTATAGATGGTTCTAAGGTAAATAGCAAAAAAACAGAAGTTAAGACAAGAGTCCTTGGGAAAAGTTGTGTGTAATCTGTTCCCATCCTCTGCTGGCCTGAGCAAGCTCTGTCAAGCCGCAGTGGTGGGTGGTCTTGTGCTGCAGTCTGGCACACAGCCTCAGACCTTGTTGCGGGCCCCCCACATAGCTCAGCAGTGCCCACTACAAAATAGGGTTATTTTGACCAAGGTTCAGAAGACTCTTCTCCCTAGATGCTGTAATTTTCCCTTCAAGTAGTTATTTAAAATTTTAGCTTCAAGTAACAAAAATATTTGCATCAAGGAAATGAGAAGATTTCTTTTTCAACTTTTCCCGCGTCTGATTATTTCAGTTTTCTGATCACTGTCTGTCTGCCTCTCTTTTCAGTTTGGAAGTAAAATGTGAACGATAAGATGTGAAATAACTATCTGTCCCTTCTGGATGATTTATTTTTCTTTGGTTCCATTTATTTGGTGAAAAAGCCCAAAGTCACCTCAGGTCATTTCTTTTCTTTTCCTTTTCTTAGGTCATTTCCTTTCAGAATTTCACTAGAACCTGCCTGTCCCTTGATGCTCCTGTCAAATACGAGTTTTGATGAAGCCAATATAATCATTGCATCTGATCCTGCGAGGAAGGTCACACAAATCTTTTTATGAATCATACTATGAGATGTTGCGTCTAGAAATACACGGACATATTAATTTTTATACTTACAGACATACTAAAAATTATAAAATTGCTTTGAGAACATACAGAAGAAAGTCCTATGAAATGTACTAAATAGCAGGAAATTAACATGACCCAAAAGAGAATTCACCTGATTAAATCAATTTGGTCTCTTCTATAAAAGAGGGACAGATAAGTGAAAGAGAAGAGGCAAAGGTGAAGCATTCTGAGCCAGGACTGCCCTCTGCAGTAAATGCGGTTTTTTGTTTGTTTGTTTGTTTTGTTTTTTGGTTTTTTTCCGGTACTGGGAATCGAACATATGACCTTGTGCTTGCCAGGCAGGAGCTGTGCCACTGAGCTAAATCCCCAGTCCCCACTGCAGTAAATGGATTGATAGTTGTTTTTCATGTGAAAATCTTTGGAATTACTGACTTCTCTGTTTCTTTTTCTACAGTACTCAGAACGCATTGAAATTCAATGAATGCTGCTTTATACTTGAGAGAGAAGGTATATAGGGAAGTAGGCCAGAAAATGTGGTTTCTATTCTGTTGTGGTGTCATTTCTGGGTTTCACTTGTTCCGAAACTCCCTGGGTGTTCCTGGAGGAACTCATACACAAACCAGACTGGTCCCATCTCAACTGGAGCCTCAATTTTTTGACTTCAGCCTCTGCGTCTGCATTTCCATGTATGAATTCACTCTCCACTTCATAGGTAAAGTCAGGCATTGGGAGAAACTCCTTTCTCACCCAAACTTGTCCAACCTCACCTGCACCGTGTTTCCGTGTCCTATTTTCTGTTATGACTGAGAAGATATTCATGGTCTGCTAATTCCTCCATCTGTACGTTACAACCCAGGCCTCAACTGTCCTCAATGAAGTTTTTAAAATCACTTTTTTAATCTCTTCTATTATTTTTCCCTTGTGTCATTTTTTAATTAGTTAAGTTTATTGATACATTAGGTACACATAACGATTCCATTCGTTATAAGGAATTTGTACCTTTACATGATATTTCCCCCATTCCCATCCCCTCCTTTTAACCCCCTTTCCCCTCCTTATTTACAAATCTGTTTCCATTTTTTTTCTTTTCTCATCGTATTTTTCTTTTCCCTCCCTTCCTTTCTCCTATCCCATCCCTCATTCTCTGTCACACTTGGACATTTTCTTCCTATTTTACACCTGTTTTACACTTTGGTCCTTATTTGCACTTTTGGTTTCTCATACTGGAGAAACAATGTGGTATTTACACATGTGTGTCCAATTTGTTTTATTTAAGAGTACAGCCTCAAGGTACACTCTTTTAGCTAGAAATGTCTCATGCTTACCCTTTTTTATGGCACAGTAGTACTCCATTGTGCAAAACAAACCCACATCTTCTTTATCCATTCATCAGTTGATGAGCATTTGGGTTATTTCCAAGATTTAGCTATTACAAACTGTGCCACCATAAACGCAGGTATGCATATACCACTGTGGCATTTGAACCTCATTAACTTCCCTTCCTCGAAGTCCCATTCCCAACATACTACAAACTTTACTTTTAATCTAATACATAGCACAGCTTTGTTTCCTGTTTTATTTTAAATTGTTTCTATTATTAGCTTCTAAAAAGGTAAAAGAATGAAAGTACTCAGTTTGAAACGAATAAAAATATTACAGCAAGAGACAGTCTCGCCGAATATAGGTATGTATGTATGTATAATTAATTAATTAATTTTACTGCATAGAGATCAAACTTGGGGCCTTGACCATTCCAGGCAAGTGTTCTACTGCTAGGATACACATTCCCAGCCCATTTTTCATTAATATATGTTTGTTACTGTGAGATTGTAACACCTGCACACAGTGTGCTAGGATCAAATCAGGTAATTAGCAGTTCTCTTTCCTTATCGTTTCTTTGTTTGGACCCTTTAAGTGCCTCTTTCCTAGATTTTCATAAAATACATAATAGGTTATTGTAAACCTCAGTTATACCTCTGTGCTGCAGAGCACAAGAACATACTCCTCCCACTGAACTGAGCTTTGGTACCCATTTTCCAACCTCCTTTTAGCCACCTTCTTTTCCCTTTACCTTTTCCGCAAGATGTTGTCCCTGACTGAGCCACTTTTCCCTCTCACCCCCAACCTTTCACTTCTTAGACCCTTCTTACCACGTGGGTATGATTCAGAAATGTCTTTCATGGTGCCTTTGATGTCCTCTAACCCTGAGCAAGAGCTGTCAAGCGGTATAGCCACAGCGCCCTGTGCTTGGCTCCCTCTTACCCTTTAACACAAAAGTCAGGATGTTCAGATGGTTTGGTGCCAGGAGTCCTCTAAACAAACTTTCCTAAATTATTACTAACATCTGAGGCCCCAGCTTCCTCTACTCATAGGTCTTATCTTGCTCACTTCCCCTTTCCCAGGAGTCCCTGCTGTGAGCTCCTTGTAGTCTAAGGTCTGAAAACCGTTGTTTTGTATATCAGGTCTTCTTTTCTGATTGTTCAAGATAAATGAGATCTAAAAAAAATCCAGTTCATATTATTCTATCATAGCCTGAAGTGGAAGTGTCATTTCCTATGTTTTAATAGTGCTTTTGTTAAATACTAAATTTTTATATATATTTTCTGCTTATTCTGTTACTCTGATATAGTTTCCTTCTCATGTGCTAATATATTATTTTGAATACAGTGGCTTTGTATTAAACTGTAGTGTTTGCAAAGCAAATATCTCCTGCCCTGTTCATGACTTTTCAATGTTTAGATTATTCTCTACAACCTCTAATAATAGCTGATGGTTATATTCAAAGAAGTATTTACTTGCAATAAATTCATATATATTATACTGTTTCACCATATTATGAATAAAGCACATTTCCTATTTAGGTTTTCTCCATCATTCCTAATATACAATGATGCTAAACTTTGTATATTTACTTTTTAAAAAGTAACCAAATATCTTTAATTAAACCAGACAATCATGTGGTTGATTAAAAGTAGTTTAATTCCTTTATCTCTTCTTGTCCAGTATTTGCTATACTTTGTTGCTTAGTCTTTTGGGGTTGTCATAACAAATCACCTTAGGCTGGGTAAAATATAAAGATCAAAAATTTACTGCTCACGGGCTGGGGATTTAGCTCAGCGGCAAAAAGCGCCTGTCTGGCAAGCGCAAGGTCGTGAGTTCGGTTCCCGGTACCGGAGAAAAACCAAAAAAAAAAAAAAAAAGAAATTTACTGCTCACTATTCTGGGGTCCAAGATCAAGGTGCCAGCAGATTTGGTGTCTGGTGAGGACTGGTTCCTCACAGACACAAGTTCTTACCATGTTCTCATGAGTGAAGAAGCAGCCACGCTCCCTCAAGCTTTTGGTGAGGGCGCTAATCACAAAGGCCGAGCTCCCATGACCGATTTGCCTACCAAAGGCCCCACCTCTTGACACTATCACAGAGGGGTTAAGTTTCAACACATGAAAAATGAACTTGGGGAGGGCAAGAATTCAGACCATAGCAGTTCCCATATGGAAAATGTCAGAAATGCAAATAGGTGCTACCTACCTTGATGATGTCATGATTTTAGTGGGAAGATCTCTGTGTACTATGTTACAGTCAAGGTCCTGGAATAAATACCTCACATTGCCACCAATCGGCTGAGGGCTCCTTTGCCCAATGCAGATGGAAATTGAACGTAGGCAAAATGCAGCCCTTTTGGTTAATAGATCCCTGAGCTTAGAATGTCAGTGGCTTTCAGCTCTTTGTGGTAACAGACTTCTGCTTCTCTCCTGGCAGCCAGAGCCAGTGGCTAGCAGCAGCCCAAAGGAACTCTTCTAGTGACCAGAGACAGCAGCCCCCAGCAGTTCTCCCTTGCTGTTTGTCATTGGCTGCTGGGCATCCTCAGCGTTATCCACCCTGGCCACAGGCCACAGGCCACTTTGGGGGCTAGTGACATTCAGAGTTGCCAACCGTTAGTGTTCCTAGTTCAGTCTGCCTTACTTGATTTGTTTTTTTCTGTTTTTGTCTTTTTTTTTTTTTTTTTTTGGTTTTTCTCCGGTATCGGGAACCGAACTCACGACCTTGCGCTTGCCAGGCAGGCACTTTGCCGCTGAGCTAAATCCCCAGCCCCTTGCCTTACTTGAGGTAGCAATCATGAATACGTAATGACATACCAGCTGAAAAAGGCTTTACCAGGGTTTATGGTGTACTATGAGGGCCAGTGCACAGACTGACTCACTAAGATACAGAAGTTGCTTATGTAGAAGAAAAGGGAAGGCTTGCACATACACAGTATCAGACTTTCTACTTAGTCGTGGGAGGGAAAGAGGCTCCTTGTGGGCGTGATTAACAGTGGCTGCATCCATCTTGGATGGCCCCACAACCAAACTTGCTACAAGTAAAGCAAACGCCTTTCTGAGTGGCTATGGGACATCTGATGTGACCGCGGCCAGCAGCAAGGTGTTTGGGACTTGGGAACTGTCAGACTCTTCTCTCTTATCATCACCTGGGACTTTAGCAAAAGGATTTCTTGGTGAAGATATCATTTGCAGTGTGTGGACAGTGTGACTGGAATCCACAGTGCTCAAGGGCTGGTGACAGCTGGAAACCATCACCAGCTGTTACAAATAGCACAGGAAACTATTTATTTACCACTCTTATGGATATAAATGCAAACTACTAAAAAGAAAATATCAAGTAGAATTCATTATCTGGTGCAATATTTTAAAAATAGAATATGAGTTGACTACATAAAAATATGTAAGGAAAGAACATGAGAACTCCTAGAAACTTGTCCATGATATACTTATTTGCAATTGTTCTTTGGACAACATCCTTTCCTTTTCCATCATCTTTTCAAGCTGCTACTAGTTTTAATGCAAAAATCAAGAGACCTTTTCCAGACAATTCAAGAGTTCTTTATATTTGTAACCAAGTTGGGTGGGTGTTTCTCTCCTCTTTCCCACTTGTCCCTTATTTGTGTCTCACATTACTGGTCTTTTAATTTTACTTTTCTTTTTGGTTAGACATGCTCTACACACTGTAGTCAGCTCAGGCAAATTGTCCAGAACTTTTCCAGTAGTTGCAGCTCGCTTTGAAAGTCTTTCAAAATGTTGAGGACTTCATAGTGTTAATAGCAAGGGACTTGGAATACGGCCAGGACTATGGCAGATACAGAGGAGGCAGCTTTCAAGGGACAGATGATGCAAAGGTGGCAGTTGCTTCCATGGAGATACTGTTAAGTTTGGGATGAGCAGAGATGGATAATGGTCAGGGAGAAAACTTCTTCATGGTCAATTTCCATGTCAACGTCTCCCCCACCTCATAAAAAGTGCCTTTCACTTCCCTTCTCTTCATTAGCTTGAGTGAGATCAGACTCATTCTCAGCTCTGAGAACAGGAACAGGTTTGACCTAAGCCAATCATGGCTGTTTCTTACTATGACAATTATTACAGGGATAGGTAAAAAGCCAGCTCTAAATCTATCAGTCCATAGAATTCTTTTATGTACAGGGTTACTAAAGTGATGGGCGCATGGCATTAAATGGTCTAAAAGAAGACAACATTCAGAACTTTTTCTAGATGTTGATTCAGTAAACAACTGCTCAAAAACAAATGCTCCAAAACTTAGTGTCTTAAAATATCAATGCTAACCTCTAAAAGAAGCAGGTGCCTTCAGGAACAAACTCCCACCATAATGTCCCTTCAACGTTCTCCTTCCTTTTTTGTTTCAGCTAAGACTCTTTGGAGAAATGTGCAGAGAAAGGGCCAAGGTTACCAAACCACTCTAACTCCTTTTTCAAGTGCTTAGGGCCAATTTGGTTTGTTATACTATTAAATTGTGCATGACCATAAGCATTTGTGCCTGATCTCCCACCCAATGCTAAGTACTGAACCCAGGGCTTTATGCATGATAGATAAGCCCTCTAGCGCTAAGCGATGTCCCCATCTTTTTTTATTATTTTGAGACAGGATCTTGCTAGGTTGCCATACCACAGGAACTTGTGATTCCCCCTGTCTTGGCCTCCTGAGTAGGTGGCACAACAGGCATGCACCACTATACTTAGTTTGTGCCTACCATTTTTTAACCCTTAACTGAGCATGCCCAGAATATTTGCCATCATAACCTTTGAATATATGATCCAGACCCTGAATGCGATATGCTCTGAAATATGCCCACCATCTTTCTTTGAATAAGATTAAAAGGAGCATGCTCAGAAGCATATGCCTTAAACTGAGACATGCTTAGGAATGTGTCTGCCCCTAAAGCACTTTCCTACAAGAATATATGTAGGCTCCCTAATAAAATCTCCATGCGTTTGTTCCTCAGGGCAAGAACTGCTTTGGTAATAACTCCAGTACTCCCTTTACCTATTATAGGTAATAAATCTTTTTCTACTGTCTGATCTCTTTGTTGTACTTTTTGGTGTTACTCTCACCAACATATGAATTCATTGCAAATGATTACACAGTGATTTATTATTTCTCCCAGTTTTGTGAGTTGGCTACGTGGATGGTTCTTCTGGTCTGGCCAGAGGATATTCATATAGTTGCAGTCATCTGAGAGCTCAGTCAGGACTGAATAGTCTCAGAGGGCCTCATTCCCACATCTGGCAAACATTACATACTGTTAGTTGGAGAACTTGGATGTTCACTGTGTAACAGGGTACACTGGGCTTTTGCCTAGCATGATGGGCTTGGGTTTTCAACAGAAGAAGAGTCCAAGTTACAAGTCATTTAAAGGCTTTATCTTTGGAACTTGTACATCCTCATTTCCATTATATTCTGTCAATAAAAACAAATTCCAAGTCCTGCTAAGAGTTAAGAAGGCATCAAGCATAAACTCCCAGCTCTTCTCAACAGGAGCAACAGAATTATTAAGCTACAAGAGAAGGAGGCACAATAAACTATAATTTATTATAAAATATTATATATCTATAATGTATAGGCAAGTTATGCAGTGAAAGTAAACCAGTATTGTATGACTCATGGCTCTGTACTATCTTTTAAGACTATCACATGGATTCCTCCAGCTACAGCACATTCCGGAGTTCATTTTTTGCCCTATAGGACTGATCCTCTTATTCCACCACATCTGTGCATTGTACACATTTTTAAGTGTGTTTACACGTGTCATTAATCAAGATATGAAGATACGCTGGTTTTACTTTTCTTTTTTGGCCTTTATAAATCCTTTTCTTTAAATGTTCCCTTAGCCCCTGTATTGTATTTGAAACTTCCAGTTAAGGATGGTTCAATACAGCTGGCTGAGGATCCATGTTTTTTCTTATCATCTTCAATCTTCCCCTCAGTATTTGATAATAGTGAAAGGAAAAAGATGTCATTAAGAGAATGAAAGAGAAATGTGCAAAAGAAAAATTTTAACAAGTTGTTGCAAGATAAAAAGAGGACAGAAGCTTAGGAAAAGAGATAAAGCAAGTGGTAGAACAGAGAGAGAGGAGGCTGAGAAAGGGCAGAGTTCGGAATGTCAAGGTAATAGAATTGAAAATCTTACCTGCAGAGCATGTTAGTGCTTTCTTCCTGACACACTTGACTAAAGCATCAATCACAAAAATACACTTAAGATTTGCTCTGTAATAAAATCTGGTATCTACATAGGCAGAATTAGAACTTTTGGTGCTCAGAGTGAAGTTCTCCCATTGTGGAAGTTAGAACCTTCATGGCTGAAGTTCTGGTCCATGACTGTTTCTATTACAAGCTTCATCTGATTTAGAGAAGCCTTGTACACAGACCTAACATCCTCAGTAAGCCTTTCTATTAATGAGAGAGACCAAGCAGGAAACAGATCCAATAGAGGAAATAGAAATTATTCTATTCTCCTTTCTTAAACAGAACAATAGTCAAAGACCATCAATATTATGGATAAAAAGGACACAGTTAAAAATCAGAACAACTATCTGTACAAGAAACACAGACATATCAGAGAAAAAAAATTGAGAAAGTAGTGCTCCCAAAGTAGGAAACCAGAGTGCTGTAAGAAAGGAACAATCGAGGATTGCGTCAGTCAGCTTTGCATTACCATAACAAATACCTGAGATTAGTCAGTTTACAAAAAGAAAAGGTTTACTTTTATCACAGTTTTTGAGGTTTTAGTCCATGATTGTTGGTTCAGTTACTTTCCGGTCTGTGGTAAACCAGTATACCATGGTGGGAAGGAGCAAAACTTCCTGGCCTGGAAGTGAAAGAGAGAAAGGAAGAGATTAGGCTTCCATAATTTCCTTGTAGGACATGCCCACAATGACGCAAGGACCTCCTGCTAGGCCCACTTCCTAAAGGTTCTACTACCTTCCAGTAGCACTATGAACTAGGGACCAAGACTTTAATATATTGGCCTGTGGGGGGTTTTCCAGGTCCATGGAGCAAATGATAAGATCTGTGATGTGAATAACTGTAAGCCAAATGAAAAATGCAAAGACTATGAATTACATCTCTCACAATAAAGGGAAAGAAAAACAGAAAAGAAATTGAACAAAACAAATGTAACAAAAACAGAACAAAACAAAGCAATTGAACACTTGAGATAAATATGAGATAGAAAATTCTGGCAAGTCCAAATTCAATAATGAAAAGTCCAGAAAATTGGGTACACAATGACAGAGGGGAAGAAATTTTAAAGAAATAATACAAAACATTTACTCAAAGATCAGAAGTGACTTTTTTTTTCAAAAAGTCTATCGGATTGCTAGAAAATAATGAAGAGTCACGTGTAAACATAGTTTTGAAATCCTTTTTGTCAGAACCTAAAAGTAAACAGATGATTACCAAACACTTCCAGATAGACAAAAAAGGTGCTCTACAAAAGATAAAATGTCAAGCTAGCACTGACTTTCATTGCCAGCACTTAATGGTAGAAAAACATGAGCAATGCAGTCAAAATTATCATGGGTAATAATTCTGACCTAAAATTCTCACACAGTCACACTATGATGCCAAATAATCATATTTTAGGCACGTTAGAACTCATGATTTATATTCCATGTGCCCTTTCTAAGGAAGCTATTTGAGATATAATACAGCAACATGAGTATAGATATGAAATGTTCTCAGTTGAATTATGTCCACCCCAAAGACGATGATGTCCTAACCTCCCCTCCCTATGAATGCTATTTTATTTGGAAAAAGCTCTTTGCAAATTTTCAAGTTACAATCAGATGGGGGAGACTGAATTCAATATGACAATGTTTTTATAAAAAGGGGGAATTTGAATACTATGATAGGTATATAAAGAGGAAAGATGATACAAAGACAAAGGGAGGTCACCATATACAAAGTATAGAATTTAGACACCTTGATCTTAAACTTCTAACCTTCAGAATTGGAAATGATATCACTTTGTTACGGCCGCCCTAAGGAATTAATACATCAAGAAAAATGATTTCTGATAAAAGATGTGATGGAATTCCCCCACAGGTCTTGGGAAAATAATACTAAAATGACAATTAACTCTTGGGACCCCAGGCACTCATTCCAGATGGGGAATGAAATCAGAGGGCTCTCAGAAGAAAGAGGTGAATAAGTGAACCCAAACAAGCAAAATCTAGCCTAAGGGGCTAGATAATGTCAGTGACTTTGACAAGAAAGGATATATTTCTTCTTTCCACTTAGGATTGCCACTAAAAATAGAAAATGAAAGTGAAACAGTCTGCATATTAAAACGTGGTTCGAATAGTAAGGGAAAGCAAGAGATGCGATGCATGTTTTTTAACATTCAACATTGTGTTATGAAACAGAAAAAAAATTAACTATTGAGAAAGAAAAGCAGTAAAGAACACAAGGTAAGTATTTTTAAACCTAAACGTAAAAAGCTAATAAAGATGTAGCTCAGAAAGTCAGAAGTAAAAGGTGGTGAAAGGCAACGAGGAATTACTAATAGTCTCATCTGATATAGTGAGTAGTTCTGAGAAGTTGTCTAAATTTTCCAAAGAAATGTAGTTTAAGTGTGGTATGTATTACTACTGTTCATGATTATCAACAGAATAGAATTTAAATTACAACTACAGAAATGGATACAACCTTCCTCAACCTGCTAATGAGCATTTATCAAAATCCTACATGTAGCGGGGTTGGTGGTGAGAAACGATATACATTCTTATCAGTATTAGGTTCAAGGCAACTATGTTCATCTCCACTTTCCCCATTCAATACCTACTGGAAGCCCCAGCTACTGCAAGAAGATAAGAAGAGGAAGTAAGAAATATGTATTTTGGAAGAAAGAAAAATAAAACTGGTTTTGTTAATAGCTGACATGCTTGTCTCTCTGTAAAATCTTCCTCCAAATCAACATCAATAAAACTTCTAGAACTAACAAGTGATTGTAGCAAGCTTGCAGTATAGAAGCTTAATATAGAAAAGTACATTTCTGACAAAAAAAAAAAAACAAAAAAACAAAAACAAACAATGAGGGCAGGCATGGTGGCATGTTCCTGTAATCCCATAACTCAGCACTCAGGAGGCTGAGGCAGGAAGATTGCTGTGAGTTTGAGGCCAGCCTGGGCTACAAAGTGAGTTCAAGGCCAGCCTGAACTGCATAGTGAGACCCTGTCTCAAAAAGACAAAAATAGAAACAGAAAAGTAAACTTTTTTCTTCTATGTTAGCAATGAACAATTGGAATTTAAAATCAAAAACTGAGGCTATTTGGAGTAACATAAAACAAGAAAGAAAACGAAAAGAAAAATACTTCAGATATGAATCTAACAAAATATGCAGGTCTGTATGTAGAAAATACAGAAACAGTAATGAAAAGAATGAAAGAGAAATTAAATAGAGAAATATTCCGTGATATTGGATAGGAAGGGCTATTGTCAAGATATTATTTCTTCCTAACTTGATCTGTAGATTCAATGCAATCTCAATTAGAATGCAGTAAAGTATTTTGTGTAGGTGAACAAACTGATTCTAAAGTTTATACAGAGTGGCAAAAGACTACAGCTAACACAGAATTGAAAAAGAATGATGCTGGAGAGCTAATGTACCTGACTTCAAGACTTACCATTAAGCTTCCAGTAAAGATGAGCAATAGTTAAAAACAGTGTGTTATTTACAAAAGAATGGAAAAATAGATCAAAGGAACAGGCAGAGAGCCAGAAATAAACCTGCACAAATATAGTCAACTGATAATGTAATACTGGAGCAACTGGAAAAAATGAAAAGAAAAAGAAAGGAAAGAAAAAGAAAAAAGTCTAGACATTGTACCATACACATATGAAAATGCTGTCAATTGCATAGTTCCAATTATATGAAAAGTTGTAAGGGGATTGCAGGAAGGCAGGCCGTGAAGAAAGAAAGATGTCACAGGGCATGTTTCAGGCAGTGTAACCAGTCTGGAAGTACTCTAACGACATACGTCATTACACAGCTGTCAAAAGCCATAGAATGTACAACACAATAATTCTAATATAAACTATGGACTTTAGTTAATAATGTACTTTGGCAGTATTGGTTCATTGTTATGGTTTGAAAATGGTTTGCCCTTCCAAATTAATTCAGTAGTTTAACACTCAAAGTTATGTTAATGGCATTAAGAAGAAAGAAACTTAATCCAAGTATGGTATTTAGAGGTAGGCATTTAGGGAGTGAGTACATAAATTAGGTCATTTAGATTAAGCCCATCTAATTAAATCTTCATGCTTGTATAAGGAGGGCAAGAGAGCGCACACACAAAGATACATATGTGCACTGGCCATGATTTGATAAAACCAAAAGAGACCCCTCATCAGAGTCTGTTGCATATTGCACGAGTCTGTTGCATGTTGTTTGAATTTACAACCTCCAAAACTATGGGTCAAAACAGATCATTTTTCTTTATAAATTAGCTTGTCTTGGGTATTTTGTTATGGTAACACAAAGCTGACTAATAGACTCATCATTTGTAGCAAAAACCACACTAATGCCAAGGGTTAATAATAGGAATGCTAAGGGGAGGAAAATATGGATGATATATGGATATATGATTTTTCTACTCAGTTGTTCTGTAAACTTAAAATTTCTCAAACAGTAACATCTAAAATGTTTTAAAAGATATAAAGCCCATTTCATATAGTTCTATTTTATAATTGCATAATATCTGAGATAGTCCAGAAAAAAAAGACATTCTCCTGCTTTGAGGAAGTTCTAATTTGTAAAACATTTATTTATAGTAAATCTATTTTTGTATTTTGGTAACTGTCATATCTTTCCTGAATTTATTATCATGTATTTCTTTCACTCTGTTTTTCATGATTGGTTTGGGATTAGCATAGATGAATTTGTTTAAGTGATCAGCACATTTTAGGTATGTGAGTGATACTTCTTTGATACTACAATTAAATAAATATGATATTTTTATTTATTCTTTTGCTCTAAATAGGTTCACATTTTTCTATGAAGATATTTTACATAAAGAACATTTTTCTCTCTGAAGCACCAAAAGTTATTTATCCTGGCTTCTCTTATTAAAGAATGAGTAAGGGAGAAGCAAAAAGTCAAGTCAGACTTATCCTTATTTAGAAATAGAAAAATTAAGCTCTGGGACATTAACAGAATTCTAGTACATTCTATTCTTCCACCCATTCATTTATATACTCTGTCTTTGAATGTTGAGTTGAAATTGCAGATGGTGTTCTGGAGAGGATCTAGGTCCTTTTATTGAATACACTATAGTTTGTAGAGAATCTAGTCATTTGATCTACAATTATGATAAAGTGTGATTGGTACTATGAGAGGGGAAAGGACTGTAGTACCCTATGGAGTCTGGCATTTTAGGAATTCTGAAAGTGCTCTAGTTGAGCTGGTGTATGTATTGCAAAGTGGGGACTAATACAGAATGAAGCCAGAGAGCTTGAGTCATAAATAACATTTGCTTTTATCCTGAAGAATTTAAAGTAGGATCAGACTCCTTGTATATTCTAGAAAAAGCTCTCTTGACATCTTCTCATTTTCCTGATGACCATAGAGACAGTTCTATAAGTGGACAGTTCTAGAATAAGGCCAACCTCATATAGGTTATGCGTGACTATCCTTCTTGCTTCCTTATTCAAATCTTATCTATGTAGAACTTCTAGGCCCTTAGGGATGAACAATATGGAAGTATGAGGACAAATTAATGCCCAATGGGGCAATCCTTGATCACCTGGGAATAGGAGATGATGAATAAATGACCAGGAAAGATGAGTTAAAGGAAGGACTAGGACCAAACTCCAAAGAACATCAGCTCTTAGAAATAGACCATGAAAGATGCAGGGACAGGCCAGAAGTAACAAAGGAAAACCAGAAAAATGATTTCACAGGAAGCAGAACAAGAAAGTTTTGCTTGGATCAGAAATAATCAATGCTGTCAAATTCTGGAGGAAGGTCATCTAAGCTAAGGCATGGAAAACATCCACTATAATTAGAAACATAAGGACATCGGTGACCTTTACAAGATCAGTGTCATTGCAGTCATGGGACAGTAGCCATATTTGGGAGTATGAGGAAAGACTAGGAAATAAAATAGTAAAGACAATATATTAGTTTTTTATTATTAAATTGCAACACACATTTATTATCATATAGTTCTGAGAGTTGGGAGTCCATTGTGGGTTTTATGGGTTAAAATAAAGTGCTCACAGGACTGTGTTGCTCCTAGCATCTCTATGGAAGAGATCCCTTGCCTTTTCCAGCTCCTAGAGCTTGCCCAGGACCCTTGGCTTATGGACTTCTTCCTCCATCTTCAAATCCAGAAACACTGCATCTCTGATCAATCCTCTATAGTCATAGCTCTCTCTGAAATCACACCTGGAAAGGTGTTCTGGTTGTAAGGAGTCATAGACTGTCTCCCTCCTCCCAGATATCACAGGGGAATTCCTTCATCTTGAAGGCTTTAACTTTTATCAAATCTCTGTGTGATTACTTTTTACCATAGCAAGTAACACACTGATAATTTGGGGGATTAGGACAGGTCTTTCGTGTGTGTGTGTGTGTGTGTGTGTGTGAGAGAGAGAGAGAGAGAGAGAGAGAGAGAGAGAGGGATTACTTTGCTTATTACAGACAATGAGTACAACTTTAGACCTTTTCCATGGAGAAGAGAAATGGTGTAGAGCTTAAAGGCATGTGAAGTCAGGATTTTTTTTTTTTAAAGTCATAGGAAGTCAGTAGTTCATATAACTCTGGCTGCTCTTTAGGAATTGTCCTTGACAGAGTAATTTTGGTTCTGCTCCTTGTCTCCAGCATTCCAAATTCTAAAAAAAAATAGCTAAATTAAGATGCTGATAAAGACTCTAACTTGCTGATTAAGATGTTAACTGCTAAATAATCATTTTTTAGATATACAGAACCTAGAATATTGGGTGAGCCTTAGGTAACACTAGAATGTCTAATGTCTCTCTGTAATCTTTAATCCTGCTAACACAAAGTGTATAAATTGCTGTGAGTTTAACTTGCAGAACAGTAATATGCTTGTGCAAAGAAAATATAGTACTAGACCTAGGAGCTCGAGGTCAATTGTGGTGTTCCAACCAGAGGGAAAATAAAAGACATATGCCCTAGATGACACATTGTCCTACTGTAACTCTGCCTATACAAGCCCTTTTTCTGTATTTGAGTTCACTCAAGATGGTGTTTTGAGGACAAAATTCCCCTCCAGCTTAACACTGACAGCCCTTGGATAAACCTGATATTCTTCTCACCACCTCTTGTTTCCCAAGTATTGGTTTTTGAGTGGTGAGCAGAGGGATTTTCATCTGGCAACAACCAAAACTGGCTATTAGACTGGGACAGTCGTAGGTTAAGTTTTTATAATGAGACAATGATTTCCCACTACATGTTAAAGTATGGCTAAGAGGATGACTTGGTCTTCATCAATCTAATCTGGATGGTCACATCTTTAAGAACTTTAGTCTTGCTAAAGTAATACCATGCAAATATTTATTGAGTTTGCTCTGCTATAAAATATTGTACAAGAAACTAAAATATTTTTTATGAAATCTATATTATAGTCCTTTAAACACTACACATTCTAAAATCTTTAGAGTAATATGATAGAATTAATGAATGGTCCACAACCGCCATTCTTGTTATGACTAAATTGCCCACAAAATCATGTTCAAATAATTGAGCGATTAAGCATGAATTATAAACTAAATTAAGAAATATTCTTTAAGCTATTTTTCTTAAGATTCTTAAATATGTGTTAATATACTTTCAAAGTGTTTGTAATATTTTTCTATATTAATATAATGTAGGATTTTTCTATACTAGGTCAGAACAGTAAAGGAAATGGCAGAATCAGTTTTATTTGTGGATAAAGAATAGTCTGACCCTTTTAGTTCTTTAATAAGGTGGTCATGGAATTTTTTTGAGCTGAATCTTCTACTTATCTTCAGCATAAAATTTGATCATTTTTTGGTGGGGGCAGGAATAGTATTGAAATGGTAAAGAGGTTAAAGTGACCTCTCTCTGTATTATGTGCAGGGAGATTGCTTTCTTTTTTTGCCAAGAGGTAGCCTTGGACTTTTCAGACTTTTAATCCTGGAGTCGTCCTTCCCTGGGGCTGACCAAAGGAAGCCTACTGTGTACTGAACTGTGGTTCTTTGAATCTTGTAATAATGGATTCTAGCTACACCAAGTTCATGCATATGAAATAAATTTAATGGGTGAGCTAGTTCAGTACTCAGCCATTTCTCTCTATCTTCTTTTCTTCCATCTCTTTTTTATTGGAGGCTCAACCTCATTAGTATTTCAGGAAAAAACTGGATCTTGTCCATCATTTTGGATTTTGCTTTTCTTTTTCTGGCAGGCAGAGCCTAACTTTTCAATAGGGGAAGTGGGAAGGGACACAACACATTCAGAGTTTATGAAAGACCTTATTTACCATCAAAGTGAAAGTTTCCAGATACTCTAGCCCTGTTTTCTTATGCTCTTATGTCTTTGATGAGGAATTAAAAACTGTCGCCAGGGCCACAGAGGCACTGAGAGGTGTCTGGCAACAGGCACTACACGGTGTCCTGGAGTTGTTCATTAACTACAAATAATATTGAGGAGTAGACTGAGGGGTTGAAGGGTTGGAGTTGTCAGAAACTACAAATATGGTAATCATATTGACGCAGGCATTTCTGAGAGAAATTAAAATAAATTCTTTCTGATAGCATTCACCTTTCTTTTTTGCTCTATTTTTGCAAAGCATTCACTGTGGTTTGCCTTTTAAGAGCATGGCTTATACTTCTGATACCCTCAATAGCAAGTCCTTGGATGGTAGTTCTCAAACGAAGATCTTGTTGAAAGAATTTAGGGTGTGGGGGCTGAGGATTTAGCTCAGCGGCAAAGCACCTGCCTGGCAAGTGCAAGGTCGTGAGTTCGAATCCTGGTACGGGGGGTGGGGGGAAGACTAAAAAAAAAAAGAATTTAGGGTGTTATGGATGAGACATTCATTCAATAAATTTAGGATGGGGCCCAGGAATGCTCACTTTAGAAAGACGTCAGGTGATTTTAATGTGGTCGTCCCTGACCCACCTTGAGAAGAATTTGTCTGGAGATCACAGCCTCTGCGGTGGTCGGCCTTAGCACTACGCCATGTTCTCAGGGGTCTCCCAAACATGTATGTGGAGCTGAGTCAAATTCTTTGGAAGGATAAATCCCTACTGGTGATTCAAACTCCAGTATCGTGCTGTCAGAAGTGAGCTGGCAGGCCTAGAGGACTGCGCATAGACTAATGTTTTAGACTAATGGTAAAGAGAAATGCACAAGCAAGTTTTTCATTGGGTGCAACTGGTGGAATAAAAATTCTGTTTGATTTAGACTAGCTGATGGCAAGCTGCTCTATCTTCTTATTTTTTCTGCACTGGGGAATAGGCAGACCCTGGAGGACGAAAAGCATTCATTCCTCGCTGTCTGTGGTGTTTGGAGAGAAGGTTCAGTCATGTTTGAGTTTCCCGGTCGTTACTGGATCTGTGCTTCCTGCGCCTTCCTTTCCTATGTTTACCAGGTGCCCTGGCGTCCTCTCTTTCATGTGCGCTGCCCTTTGTCACTTGCTCACTCCGTGTGACGCTATCTACACTACGTGCTCTTTGCTCTTGCCTGAATCTAAATAACCATATACAAAAGAGGAAAATCACAACTTTTACATCATTCAAAATTTGTATTTTTAACCAATGAAGAAAAGTACAGTCCTTCTTGGTTTCATTATACATTATAGTCACCACCATGCTTTGAAATATACACTATCTAGAAAAACCAATAATTGTTTTCCTGTAAATACTGAAGAAAGTACCTATCATTTAGCTTTGCTAGTGCCTTCCATTCTTGGAACAAGTTAACACGCCACTTCCTAGCGTCAAAACCATTCATTCAGTTTATTGAAATCTCATTAGTTGTGGACTGTTTAAAGTGGTTCTAAGTAAAGCAAAACGACTGGAGAATATATGTGGAGGACGTTTAGATAAAAATGTATGTGGATTGTTTTTGTTAAATTTATTGGAAATAATCAATGCTTAGTAAGTCTTGGCTTTCTTTACAAGTAAGAAAAGGCAATAAACTGAAACATTAAAAGCAGGCATGTGTGTCTACCAGTCACCTATCTTTTGATCAGCATTCAGTAACAGGTTTATGCTTTGAAACCACGGCAGCTCCTAGAACAAAACTGGCACAAATATCCTTGTCTCTCCTTGAATTTACTGCGTAGATGTTGGAAAAAAGTTACAGACATGTAAAGATGTCTGAACAGCCCGGTGCCATGGTGACGGCGATTGTTTCTGGAGTTGATTGTATAGGCAGGGGTTGGCACTTTCTTAATGTATGCTCATTTATTATGCATACATTATCGACTTTCGAAGAGCAGACAGGAGGGTGTCTGTCTAGTGAAGCAGTCCCGGCTTGTGGGGGAGGGTTTGCAAGCAAACCTGTTTTGTGCCTGAGTAAAACCAAAAAAAATCCATGTGCTTCTTTTCAAAGACAGGAGGGTCAGTACTGTGCTTGTGTTTGTTCCCATCCCGTTATGTAACCGTGGGGACTTGTTTCTTTGCTCTCAGGATTTGTGCAAAACACATTAAAGCTGAACAATAGGCGGGAGTCTCAGGAGCAGCTCTGGAGCTGTCCTGGAGCGTGTCCTCTAGGTTTGGGAACCTCCAATTAGTTCCATCTCAAGGGCCGATTGTGTGTGTGCGCGCGCGTGTGTGTGCGAGTGTGTGTTTGGTTAGCTGGCACGACGCACTTCCCAGGGTTGTGTTTCCTTTTTCCTGAGATTTGGCGAAGGGTAAAGGGTCGGAGTCACATGGACAGAAAGCATTTGATTAACGTCCAAGTCCCCGCGGTGGCGGCAGGGGCCGCCTCCCCTCGGGCTCCGGCCGCGTGAGGCGCAGCGGCGTCTCCCCGCCCGCTCCGGCTCCCCGCGCC
>NW_004955444.1:11379938-11414075 GCF_000276665.1 Chinchilla lanigera | reverse complement strand
CCCGCACGCTCCGCCGCCCGCCGCACCATGAGCGAGGACGGCCGCGCCGACGGCGCCCGGGACGCGGACAGGCAGCTCCGCCTGCGCGTGTGCGTGCTCAGCGAGCTGCAGAAGACCGAGCGGGACTACGTGGGCACGCTGGAGTTCCTGGTGTCGGTGAGCCGCTCTGCGCGCCCGGGCCGCGGGGAGCGCGCGGGGCCGGGGCGGAGTGGGGTGCGGGGAGGCGCCCCTGCTGCCCGCGCCTCTGCTCGCCCCTCTAGCGCTGCGTCGGGTCCCTCGCTCCCCTCTCTCCCGGTATTTGGTTTCACAGCGTTGTCGTGGTGAACAAGGACCCGGCCGGCTACATGCATGTCCATACACTTAACAACACTGTTGCATCCATTGGCGCTGAAGTTTTGTTCAGGGAACGCGCCAGTGAAATCCCTTCGGTCCTCACCATGCTCGAAGCGTGGGCGGGAGGCGTGCAGGAGGAGCGGCAGGGTTGTGATCTCCAGCAGCTGTTGGGGATTAAAGCCACATGCGCGCCAGCCCCGACCTAGCCCCGCAGTCGCCCTCCTCCCGGGGTAACTCTGCCCCCTGCCCAGGGCCTGGTCCCCTGTGTGCGCGGGTCCCCGAGGGCGGTGGGTGAGACTCGCGCCGACCCGCATCGGCTTTCGTGGAACTCGGTATGAGCTGTGCTTCCAGATTTCAGCCTGACTCGGTAGAAGCCGGCCTTGGAAACGTTGCATTCACTTTCGGGGAGTAGGGGTAAAACTGAGCGGGAGTGACTTTCCGGACATCACTCAAACGCTGACGTTTTCCCTGTTCGCTGCTGAGAAGACAAAGAATCCCGGGATTGGCTCCTGGCTACCCCGACGCCTGGGAAGGCATCCTTAAAAAACCAGGAGCAGTCTCACTCCAGTCCTCTGAACTTCTCCTTCCATCGCTGTGTTCCTCTGGTCGGAAGGGAAATGTTTCAGATGCCAAACTTCCTGCTCAGTTATGTGAAATCTGAAAAGTTTCTGCTGACAGTCAGGATGGAGGAAGTTCGTTTCTTGGCTGTGTCAAGGAGGAAAGAACCACGTCTCAGGGGTTCCAAAAATGGCAGTAAAACGCACAGGTTGTCTTCTCTAGTAGGCTTGAGCTCCCAGGGGCCACGTTCTCCTTTGGAAAGGTGCAAGTGTTTGAGACTGTCCTGGTAACTGGTGATACATAGAATGAATCGAATACGTCCAGGCAGCAGTGACTGTAAAAACAGCTTGCTTGCTTATTTATTGGGTTACTAATTTATTGGAGTACTGGGGACTGAATCCAGAGCCTTCGCACTGGGCTATATCCTCAGGCCTTTTAATTAACTAATTAATTAATTTTTAATTTTGAGACCCATTCTACCTAAATTGCCCAGTCTGTCTTTGAACTTGTGATCCTCTTGCCTCAGCTTCCGAAACTGCGGAGATTACAAGCGTGTATCACCACCCCTGGCTAAAAAGAGCGTGTTTTAAAGGAGATTTAATTTTTAGTAGCTTCAAATGTGGTTATCATGCAACTTTGTAGCTGACTTCAAAAGTCCTTTGACTTTTGAAGAAGAACTGGGGTAATTTCTTAAATAGTTACTGCTTAATGAAAATAGGTGAAAGCAGTACAGTCCAAAATGCTAAATTGCTGAAATAGAACACTAACCTGATCTACCTGAGCAACTATGTGTTGATCTTTATTTAAAAATATTAGGTTTTCCTTGAATGTGAACATGTGAATATCACAACTGAAAACTATTACTGTATAGAGTGAGGGATGAACATACAGGAGATAGAAAATAAATTGTATTTTCCTTTTTACAGGTAGATTATCATCTTATGATTTTGTTCTTGCTATCTTATTCACAAACTATGAGCTCTGCCACGTTTCTTTTGTTCTTTATTTGTGCTTGTATTTGCTTATACATACAAATGCACTTATTAGCCTGAATGGCCTGTGGACAAAGATTTATTCTGGCTTCTTTTTGGTCAACCCCCCTAAAAGTCTAAAGTCTATTTATAACCCATTATTGGATTTCTTCTTTGGGAATTATTTAGAGAAACAGTTCCTTCAGAGTTTTACTTGGTGGTCTGTGGTTGATGTGGTCAATGATGTTTTCATAGTATTTTTTTTTTTTTTGGAGTACCAGGAATCGAACTCAGGACCTTGTATTTGTCAGGTAGATGCTGTACCTCGGAGCTAAATCCCCAGCCCAAGTCTTCATAGTAGACTGTGCTAATATATACCAAAAGTCTTAAAAGTATTCATGCCCCTTGGCCTGATAATTTCCCTTCTAAGAAGCTGTCTCAAGGTAATGATCAGAAATAGAGACAAACAATAAAAGATGTTTTTAAAGAATCAGCTATAGTAATAAGTTGAGTGATAAATTTGTTGGCAATGAATTGATATGCATAGCTAAGTCAAATTTAAATTTTTATTAGATTAGTCATTGTTTTTGATTTCTGTCATTGCTGTAGGCTGCTGCTGTTGACAAGGCATGACTCTTTCTAGAGACAGGAAGAAAAGGTAGAAAATATATTTTCAGCTCTATCAAGAACATACTTTTACTTATAGGCCCACAATAAGCAAGCAAATGATATTATTTGCATTGATTAAAAAGTAGAACCAGAAGGAAAAATTTCTTACTTTTATTTTCGGTACTCTCCCGTCAATTCTGCCTTTAACCTCCTACCTCCAAACCCCAGCTGGTCCATGACATTGCCATTTTTTCTTTATACCATATTATCCTTTGTTTTTTTCTTGTTTTTTCTTTTTGAGAAAGGGTCTCACTATATAGTTAAGGCTGGCCTTGAATCCTTGAACTTACCGATGTAGCCCAGCCTGGCCTCAAACTCACTGTGATCCTCCTGCCTCAGCCTCCTGAGTGCTGGGACTACAGATGCGTGCCACCACGCCCAGCTCATACGTTACTCTTCATGCATCTTTTTTTCTAGTTGCCACCTAGATACATACTTGTTGTTTGAGCGAAGGTCTGTGCTTTAAGGTGGTCGTCTCCATTTAGAGTGGCTTTGCCAATGGTGTGTCATACTTCTCAGGCCTCTGCCTTTGGTCTTTGGTTGAGTGAGGTGGGGCTAAGACTCAGTTATCTCATTCTCCCAGCATTCCCTGCTTTGTACCCATCTAGTTCATATATTTCTTGTACAAGAGGAAGTAGTTGATGCATTTATTTGTTTCTCTGTTTCATTCTTCCAGGCCCTAAGCTCCTTGAGCACCAGTGTGTATCTTGCTTGCCTGGATGTAACTTTAATTTCTGTTATATTCTTCAGTCTGCAGTTTCTTCTGATGCTGAGCCTTTTCTTTCCCCTGCCATGTAGTCTTTTTCCTAGTACTCTGAGAATAGTCAGTTGACTTAACTTATGAAACTTTATATGTAATGGCCACCATAGTTATTTTGAAGCCTTAAATTAAGTGTCTGCATGTTCCCTTTCTCAGATTTGTGCTTTTGCAAAAGCAGTTAGAAAAACAGCTTACCTATAGGGTAAATTCTCAGAGAATAGAGATTGTGCATTTGCTTCCTGCGTGCACTTGTCTTGGTCTGAACATAGTGCTTTGTAAATAGCAGGTGCTCGTGAAAATAAACAAACAGCCAAACAAAGCAAGTGCAAACAAAGCCGAGCTTGAATGAATCTGAAAATAACCTCTTTTCAGTCAAGACCTTTTCAGGCAAAGATGAATTGATTCAGTGCATTGTAAGACTTATGCTACTCAGCCGTGTGCCTAAGACTTACGTTACCAGCCAAATCCCCCACCCTGCCCTTCGAGTTCATAGACTGAAATCCTAACCCCTAGTCCTTCACTGAATGTGCAGATAGACTGGTATCTTTAAAAGGTGAGGAGACTTGAGTCCACAGAGAGATATCAGGGATGCACGCACACAGAGGCAAGGCCCTGGAAGACACAGCAGGTGGTCATTTGCAAGCCAAGGAGGGATGTCTCTGGAGAAACCAAACCACCAACCGCATGATCTTTAACTTCTGTCCTTCAAAACTGTGAGGGACTTAATTTCTGTCTAACCCACAGAGTGGGGCATTTTGTTACCGCAGCCTGAGCAGACAAACATAGCTTGTTAGGTGATGGAGTTGCGAAGAGCACTTAGATGGTCTTGTTCGTAATAAGCTCATTATTTATTGGGGGAACAAGAAAAGCATACAGATAATCACAAGGCCATGTGGGAGATGCCACGTGTGTCAAAAGCCAGGTGGTGTAGAGGCAGTAAGGGAGTCCTTCAACCTAGGAGTAAGGGGAGCTTTGAGCGGCTTGTCACAGGGCTGATGAAGGAGCAGGAGGAAGTGGCAGATGGGGAGGACTGTCTGCTCCCCAAAAAGCAGCGTGCAGAGTGGTAGCGCTTGCCACTCTGAGGGTGCCAACACATCCTTCATGACTGGAGGTAAAACGGCCTGTGTGCTTTTCAGGTCTTGGTAGGAGATGAAGTAGGTATAGTCCAGTCTGAGAAAAGATCCTGTCCTGAGAATTCTGCCTTTAATTCTGTAGGGAGTGGGAAGTCAGTTTTGAGGGAATACTTGCTCTCAATGCTCAGGAAGTCTCAGGCGTCTAAGGTTGGCATTGGGATGGGACATCCTGAGGGTCAGGCCAAGATTTCCTGAATTCATCTCTCTGGGTTTCACCTTGAGATCCTTGTGCCTCACTGCTTCCTCTGTCCGTCTGGCCTCATCACAGATACCCCTTCAGCTGGCTGCACAGCATAGAGAGAAGCCTTCTGCTCCTCTCAGTCTGGGACAGGATATAACCTTTGAAAAGTCTTTACTATTTACTAAGGGAGGACAGATGCCAGGAATCATGGAAGCTACGCAGAACATAAACACAGTCTAGCCTCTGCGGGATGGATTTCTGCTCCTAGCAAAGCGATCCTGCGCCCAGGGTCTGCAAACCTGCCCTGTTTTTCTCCTAAGCTGCAGGACACTGTCCTTTGCTCTGCCTGGCCGAGCGCTCCTGGCTGGCTTTGGCTGTGTTGCTTGTTTACTCGCCGTTAGTCTCAATATGTGTACAAGAAGGATGGCATCAGGAAAGGGCTTTCAGAGTGAACTGACTGTCTTTTGTAGCGAATGTACCATGAACTAAATGGGTTTCTTTCTTGATTCTGGCGTTTGGCGTATTAGTTATACGGCTAGAGAACACTCTGTACATAAAGAGATATGTGTTTAGTATTATGATTTTATAAGCTTTTAGAAATTGAAATACCAGGAGCAAGTGGTATCTTGAAAGCCAAGGAAGGATCTAGTTTCCAAAAGAGAGGTCTCTGTAAAGTTCAGAACTTTAGAAAAATAGGTCGTGTGAAGACTGAAGAGGTTTCTAGACGTGCTGATTAGAAGGTTTTTAGCTGATTTGAGGTTTCTAGACGTGCTGATTTGAGGTTTTAGCTTTAGCAGTGTGTGTGAGCAGAGGCTGGGCTGTAAAATGACTTGCGACATGATGCAAGCTGAGGAGACCAACACAGAGACCTTTGGAGGAGTTGGATGTAAAAGGAAAGAAATGCTTCCTAAATGAAAGGGAAGATTTAAGGAAGATGAGCAAAGCCAAGGGAAAGGAGGCAATGAAAATGGAACTAAAACAAGTACAACAGGACACGGCAGAGGGCTAATGGCATCTTCAGGTGAGCCCTGTGAGGGCCTCCGCACCGCTGGGAGATGACAGGGATTTGCCATCCTGCTGTAGAATATACTCACTACAAAACATCATTGCATAGCCTAAGAACAAGCAAGCTGTCTCCTGTGTTGTGTCAGGCACTGGAGATGTAGAGCATGCCGCTTTTAGAGCTATCTTGGTGGCCTGTGTTCCTCTTTATGAATATGTACTATGAATACTACTAGGGTCTAGGGCTCCACAGTGTGACAGTAAAGTGACATGCGTGTCTCAGAGCACGAGTTAGGGAAGCTCATGACCTGGTTTCAAATCCTGGCACTGAAACTTACGAACTGTGTTACTCTGGGTGAACTACCTCGCCTTGTTACGCCTCAGGTTGTATGTCGGGGAAGCACACCTAGTAATATTTCACAGGACTGGCCTGAAATTCAAATCAGCTTCTGTAGGTAAAGTCCTGGTGGGTAGTAAACACTTCCTCCCTTCTCTCCTCTCCAGACTCCATATTTATCTCCTCTCCCTTGACTTTAGAGACTGAAGCTACATTTGCTCAGGTCTGCTGCATAATCACCTAGCTTGTTCCTGACCCTTTTCTCTTCCA
This sequence comes from Chinchilla lanigera, assembly GCF_000276665.1. Classification (NCBI taxonomy): domain Eukaryota; kingdom Metazoa; phylum Chordata; class Mammalia; order Rodentia; family Chinchillidae; genus Chinchilla; species Chinchilla lanigera. The sequence continues at coordinate 11,407,861 of NW_004955444.1, read as the reverse complement.
ATCTGGAAGGCGAAGGAGGCTTTAACAGATAAGGAAAGGTCCTGAGATGGCCAGTGTGGCCTGGGAATGGCAGGGAAGGCTTGATCCTGGAGCCTGGGAAGAAGGAAGGGATGCACCTATAAGGGCAAAGGTTGCTCTAGGAAGAGGAAGGTTAGAGGGGAGGGAAGTTAAAAGTTCCTACCTGATGGCCTTTATTTCCATGTGATGTTGAACTCTGGTTTTCTGTCTGGTGTTCTGTTTTTGTTTCTGTTCTGTCGTTTGTTCTTGCTGACAATGAGGTTTCCTAAAGATTTGGAACATGTGATTTCAAGGCATAGAAAAGTGAATTGAACTTGGACAGCTGAGATAAGATGAATGACAATCTTTGTACAATTATTCTTTTAAAATGTGATTTTCTTAAGTGCAAAATATACATGTAGAAGTCAAAATACAGAACTAAGCTCTTCTGGTTCATTACATGTATTTCGACAAGGTTTGAATTTTGAAATAATTACAGTCCTTTGAACCACAGTGTAAATTGTATGGAATTGTCACTTTATATTTACTGTAGACATCAGCCATTGTACATACTCAAAAAAAGAACCATGTATTTATCTGAGAACATTTTGATGTGATTACTTTTTTTCCAGAACTTGTCTTTTTGGGTGTATTTTGCTGTATACCTGGTATTTATACCAAAAATTGTCATGTGTGTGTGTTTTGAATACATTAATTTGACCTAAAAATTATTTTTGTTTCTGTTATTTCTCATAGAATCTTATTAATAATACTTAATTTTCATAGCCAGGTTTTTATTATTCTTTATTACAAGATTTTAAAGTTTAAAATTACTTAAATTTTAATTTATTAATGTTATATTAGCTGTATAAAAATCAAGATCTTATTTGATTTACATTATAGTTACTTTGAGCAATCATAAATCCAGGAAAAATATCCCTTAGGGAATGTTTATGGCTGAAAATTGTACTTGGGTCGCTTTTCGCATGGTACTAAGCATAATCATTTGAATCCCGACACCCTAAGAAAAATACTTTTTTTCTCATTTTTGTTAACCTATTACTTTTGATGCAAGATTTCAGTGATTGTAGTTATAAGAAAATTGATGAATTCATTTTATGGCTTTGAAACCGTACTACGTAGTATAGATGATTTTAAGTTTTTGATTCCTTGAATCACTTTGCTGTCTTCTAGCTTTACCATGTAGCTAAATATGGTGTACAATCAGGGACGTATTTTGCAAAGAATAGCTGAGCCAAGGACATTGTGTTCTCTCATTAATGTGAAATATGTATTTTCCATGAAAAGCCTAACCCCTCCATTTAAAAATGTTAATTTTTATGATACTTAAGAATGATTCCAGCTAGTTAAATTTAGAATATTGATGTAAAAATATTTTGTGGATTTTTAGCGAAAATATAGCAATATAGAATGTGTGTGAGTAAATGTTTATTCATTTCCAAATTATGTTTTCCTGAGGGACTCAAATAAAGATTGATATTTGTTTGACTTTGCTGCTCTAGCTTTCAGTGACCTTCTGAGGTCATCTTCTTGCCAGTAGGAGAAGCTTTGTAGATGGTGACACATTTTCAAAGATTGTGCAACAAGCGTTGGTATTTTCTTTAGTGCCTTGTAATGCTTCAATTTGGCCTTGTTCCCTGCTCCCTTGGAATTCCTGCATTTTCTTATTTGTGACTGTTGCTCTAAAGAGAGAGATCTTAAGTTTCCAGAAATGACATCTCTTCTTTCAAAGCTTTTTTTTGGTCAGTAGCATGAAAATAAGATCCATGCAAAGACATTATTACACTCTATTAGTTCACTGAAATATTAGTCTCCTACTCACACATTTTAAGGCTACTGTAATAATTCATTATTTTCTCAGAAAACCCTGAAGAGGGTTTCAGCTTATTACATGGTATATCTGTGTCATGCTTGACTTTGCATAACTTAATGTATTTTTTTATTTTATATACAAAAATATTTATATTTACATATTGTTACACAGTTTGTTTTGAATAGCTAGGCACAACTTTATTTTTCCTGTACATCTTAATAATCAAATCTCTGACAGAAATTTCCAGTTGCCCCAGTTGATAAGTTGAATTGAGGTTGCGATTTTGAAACAATTTTGGATAATATACATGATTTCAGATCTTGATTCCTTGAATAAATTTGCTTTCTTCTAGCTTTACCATACAGGTAAACATAAAAAGGACTTATTTTATTACTTTTTCTTATAATCATAAAAGCTTTAGCTCTGTATGTGATTGTACAGCTAAAGAGTACTTTTCATTTTCTAGCTTTTCTTGTGGAGAAGTATGAGCATATGTGTAGGTTTTGGCCGGGGAATGTGAGAAGAAGTGGCCTGTGTAGTGTCTTTATTATTTTGTTTGTTTGTTTGTTTTCCGGTACTGGGAATTGAACTTACGATGTCGCACTTGCCAGGCAGGCGCTGTGCTGCTTAGCTAAATCCCCAGCTCCTGGGTAGTGTCTTTAAAGTGTGCCCTTAATAATGAAGGAGTGTGTACTTCCCTGCCTCCCTTCCGCCTTCCCTCCTTGCCTCCTTCCCTTCCCTGCCCCCTTTCTTCTCCCTTCCCTTCCTTCTTTCTGTTATCCCTTCTCTTCTTCATCCTTTGTATGAAGATACAATGGCAGGTGATGGGGCCGTTGCTTTGGACCATAAGATGAAAATTACACATTGAACACAGAACAGCAAGAAAATAGAAGGAGTCTCTTCCTTAATAAAACAGTCTCAGCTATGTTCTATGAAAAACAGGCTGATAATAGAAACCAATATTTATTTAACTGTGTCCTAAAATCACCGTATTGTTATTCCAAGTTTTCATTAACTTATGCTAATCATTAATGAATTGCCAAACTTTAATATATTTTGTCCACCTTTGTCTTATCAAATTGAATACTATTTACTACTGTTACCTTTTCTTTAATGAATCTTGTCTAGCTCTGCCATGATTTCCTTAGATTATGCCAAAATGGTACTCTTTTCCCCCCTACACTATAGTTTTATCTTTAGAAGAAAGACAGCGTTTTTTTACCTGTACTTAAATATTCTTTTTTTAAAAGGCTGTGCATTTTACGTTCATTATGTGTACTCGTAAGGATGTTTGTTAGGCTTCTTTCGCTGCACAAAGGAGGACCGTTGTGAATAGGACAGCCCTGTAGAATCAATACAACCCTTTTGTGTGTCCTCTTTTGAAGTCCTGGTTATTTTATTTTTTTATACTCTTGCCCAATGGTGTTCCAGGGAATTACTCCTTCTTACAAAGCTCAGCTGCATCAGTATTCAGAGACCTTGTTCTTCCTATTTTATAGCTCCACCGTCCCCTAGGACAAATTAAATCAGCGTCTGTTGGGGTGAGAGCCAGACATTTTATGTAGTTTCTCCAGGTGGTCTCAAGATGCAGAGGAGAGGGGAGAACCAGCACGCTACGGTGCTGCCCTTCTCTGCGTGCTTGAAGCTGCCTTGCTGGTACCGTTTTCACAGTACCCCCTTGGGGAGATGGTGGGAGTGCGGGACGGTGGGAGACAAAGCCCAGTGCCAACACTTCAGGGATGTGACTTGGAAATCATACTCGTCCCTTTGACTGTTGTCCCTGTGGTCAGATCTTAGGAACGTGTCTAAACCCACGCCAAGGAAGACCGGGAAATGTGCTGACTAGTTGGACATCCGGGTGCCCAGCTGGAGACTGGAGGGGCTCTGAACAAACTAAAGAGGTGCAGAATATTCCTGAGAAAGCACTTTGAAGTTATCAATAAGTAATACAACAACCATGGTTAATTTCCTACAACTTTGTCTGTAACTCTGTTTTGTATGTATTATTCTTAGGCTATTTTGCAAATGGATGTCTGTCTGTTCATATGTTTTCCTTTTATTTTTTAAAATAAAAAAAGAGGTGCAGAATAAGAGTAGCCTGCTACATTTTGAACCCAGTGATACTTTAGTCTCATGTTCTCAGAACATTATTTATATTAATTCTTGGATTCCTTCGCTGTAAGAAGCTATTATATTCAAAACTTAGTGAAGATTAATTACTGCCTATACTTTTCCCACCAGGAAATCCATCTAATACTCATCTCTCTCCTCTCATAAGATATATAAGAGACTCCCCCGCCCCCAGCTTACACTACATACAGGAAAACCTTGGAGGATTTAGGGATCTTATTTAACTTTAAACATTTCTGACATCTTCAGAAAAAATAGTGATCATCATATATACTCTATTATATGTGAGCACTGAATATTCATATACTGTCATTCACAGCTCACAACTCCTTTGTGTCCTTGTAACTCACATCTGAGGACATCTGCGTGGGAGACTAGGGATTCTGAGTAGATGGTCTGTGGGTCTCTTCCAGGACATTGTGTTCATAAATCATCAGACTGGATGGATACTGGTGCCTTGTGGGAATGGTGTGATTTATCAGGACTAGGAAGACTGAGGCAGATGTTAGAGCCGAACACAGAATTTGTTTAATCCGGCAGTACACAGAAGCTGAAGTCAGGAAGGAGCAGTAGTCTCAAGCAAACCTTCAAAAGCAAGAGAGCAACAGAAGTTCATGGTCAACTGAAGATGGGGTCAGAGCCAGGCAGACACTCAGAACCGGACACCACCCACAAGGCAGGGTCTGCTTCCTTCGTGGAAGTCAGGCAACACAACAAAGAACCCTTTAAGAATAGGCCTCCTGCCTTCTGCTATTGGTATATCTGTTGATGTAATTCCTTACAGCTAGCTATTAGTTTCAGCTAAATTTAAATCCTGGATCATTTTGGATCTCTGTGTATTTAGTACTTGATAACAAGGTCGAATACTTCATTTTATGTTTAAATATGCCCCATATATTTATCGAATATATGTTTGAACCATATGATATTTGAGGCATGACCTAATTATATATATATAGAATTAAAAATACATAAAAATATCTCTCTCTCTCTTTTTTTTTTCAGCCAGAGTCACACTATGTAGTTCAGGCTGGAAGCTGGCCTTGAACTCACTATTTAGCCCAGGCTGGTATTGAACTTATGGCAATCCTCCTGCCTCAGCCTTCTGAGTCCTGGAATTATAGGTGTACACCACCATACCTTGTTGTGCTCTTATACTCTTCAACATGTGTGGTCTGCATTCAATGACTATGTCATAGATCATTTTGTAATCTGTTGAATGTAATTTAAACATGAAATAAATCCATTGGTAATTATTTTTCCCAGTTTCTTTTGCCAAGATTTCTTCTTTTGATAGGAGAGGTGAGGGAAAGGAAATGGCATTGTGGTACTCATAGAATGAAGCTTGACGAATGGACTGTGTCTCATAGATAGGAACATTTTCTATCTATGGATGTCTGTCTGTTAATATGTTTTCTTTTTTTAAAAAAAATAAAAAAAGAGGTGCAGAATAAGAGTAGATAGATAAATAGATAGGAACATTTTCCTCAGTTCCTAGCTAGATTGAACAGCCCAAATATATAATGTTAGGGGCCAAGTGGAGGTTGTTTCATGGATAGGTGAGCCTGGCCTGACTTTCACACAGTAGGAAAAGTTGATGTTTTCCTGTATTCATTTGCATCACCTTTGTGTGGTGAAATTTTCTGAGGGTAGCAAATATCCTTTGTGATTTAATTTTTTTTTTTTTTTTTGTGATGCTGGAAATTGAACTCAAGTGCTCTACCCCTGAGCCATACTCCCAGCCCTTTTAAAAATTTGAGACGGGGCTTTTTACATTGCCTGAACCTTGGGATCCTCCTGCTTCAGTCTCACCAATAGCTGGGATTATAAGTGTGAGCGAGAACACCTGGCTGGATTTAAGATTGTTAAAAATTCTATGATATAGTTGACTCAGAAGACACATGATTATCGGAACTGTGAGAAAACTTGAGAACTGAGTCAATACTTCATTGCATCCTGTATTCGCTTTCTGTTATTGTGACCAAACACCTGTTGTGTACAGCTTAAAATAGAAAAGATTTATTTTGGCTCAGTCCCATTAGGTTCGTGCTGGAATGAAGCATAAACCTAACAGTGGAAGAACGTGGTAGAGGAAAGGTGCTCACATCATGGAGGCCAGGAAAAGAGGGAGAGAGAAAGAGCACCAGCGAGGAGGAGGCTGGGGAGCACCTATATCCCCAGGGTCACCCCCCACCATGGGCTACCCTGACACCTCCAGAAATGTGCTTGCTAATCCCCCAGGCATCTCTCAGGCCAATGAAGTTGACAATCAGGATTGACCATCATAGATCCTCAGTTATAAACATGTATTTCTGTAGTTGTAGATTTGTATCATATTCAGCTTTAATGGTATTGTGAAAATATAAGCAAACTTTTTACTGAGAGATCTAGAAAGTCAGCCAGGATATTTGAATATATATATATATTTTAAAAAGCCTGCTAATTAGATTTGAAGGAAAAGAATTGCATATGGGTTTCCTCCATTGTACTAAATATCTTCCCTACAAATGTTTCTTCTCTAGCCTGTCAGAATTTAAGGCTCCAACTCTCTTATGACATTCTGTACTTTTTCTTAGTATTTAACATGTGTTAAATGAAATTTATGGTATGTTTCAACAAATAAAACATAACCAAAAATCTGTAATAAAAAGAACTTTACCACTAAGTAGAATCAGAGTGGTTTTTTGCTCATGTTGCAAGCCAACTTTGTTAATATGTGAAAAACCTAACTGTATAGTTTGTGGTCAAGGCAATCAAAATAACTTACGGTCGCTAGCCATTGCTTTAAAAAACATGCGTCCGTATATTTTGATTCTTAATGTTCCAGGGAACCTGCTCTGTGTGTGTGCTAGTCATCGTTCTTGGCTTAGAAGACACAGGACTGACAAGGATTAAAAGTCTCTATTTCATGGAGTTCAAGTCTAACCCAGGAGATACAAGATAAATGAGTGAAATAGCTAGTCTAAGTCCTCTGAAGAAAGAGGACTGTGTGTGTGTGTGTGTGTGTGTGTGTGTGTGTGTGTGTGTGTCTTTTGGCATTCTGTAGGATGAGAAAGCAAACATTTACTCCTTTCTATCATGTTCTTTTCTGTAAATCCCTAAACATTTGAAAATACATTGTATTTTCACTGCTAACCTTAGGTAATACCCATTTAGGTTTTCTGTGTTTTTTTTTTTCCTTCCAGTACCAGGAATCGAACCCACAACCTTGCACTTGCCAGGCAGGCGCTGTGCCGCTGAACTAAACCCCAGCCTGGTAATACCCATTGGGAAATGCTAATCAAGTCTCTTGTTTAATTCCTCAGTTTGATTAAAATTCCTAGATGAACTTGAACCCACATACACCTTGATAATAAAGTTCATAGATTAGGGAAAGCTTGGTAATGCTAACGCTTAACGTTTTACCTTGTTAATTCTTTATTCTTCTTTTTTTTGAGATGTGTTGCCTAGGGCTCAAACTCCCGGGCTTACCTGGCTGCTCCTGTCTCCCTAATACCTCGAATGCACCCAACTACCAAGTTAATTCTTTTTTTTTTTTTATTTTTGGTACCGGGAATCGAACTTGGGACCTTAGGCTTGGTAGGCAGGAGCTTGTATCACTGAGCTATATCCCCAGCCTTCAAGTTAGTTCTTCAGCTGTCAGTATATAGACTTTAACGTAAGTGGAATGTTTGTATTTTTTGGAGGTACGAACTAAAAATACAGTACCTCACAGTCATGTGTTTATACCGTGGAGGAGCGTATTGTGTACTATTTTGCTAATAAGGCTACATATCCCTCAGCACGGTGCCTAGTGGGAACTGCTGCACATGTTCAAGTTCAGCGCCACTGGGCAGTAAACTTCCGCTGCAAAGGACGTGTCCTGGAGCGGTGAGGGGGCTGCAGCCTTGAGCAAATGGCGTGGGGGTGGAGTTTGGAAATCTTGAGCATGCGCAGAGCATAAAGGCTGTCTCCCTTAGCTCATCACCGCCATGAGTTATAAGCTACATTTCTCGTACCCTTGGGTGTTGTTAAAGGCCTTTCCTTTAACCGGGAAAAGAAGGGTTAGAGTCACTTGCAGCCCGTCCCTCGTCCCTCTGTCTTCTTCCGGTCTTGTCTTCCGCTGGCCCTGTGGAAACAACTCCCTTGAGTCTCTGAACAGCTGGATGTGGCCCCTTTGGGGCCGGTAATAAAGTGTCAGGCAGAGCCGCTGTCGGGGACGGTGAGAAGGGGAAAAGTCACTTAAGGACTGTGGAAAACATTCCCGTTTCCTCAGCATCTTGCGGCCTAGACTCTTGCTTTATTGTTTCATAGAGTCTGGGAAGTTTTGGTGCTGACATTCCTTTAAGGGTTAGTTGTTAATTCTATAAATGATATTTTTAAAGTCGCCTTTTGTGGCCTGTTCTTGTTCAGTTCCCTGAATTTCTACACAGAGGACAGGAACTTGTTATATTACTATTATCATTACCAGCTTCAGAATAGACATTGATGAATAGTTATACTTTCAATTAGTCTTTTAAAATGCGTAGCCAAGGGGGATTTAGCAACCTATATATTTTGATAGGTTATGTGCTTTCCTTTTCCTTTTTTTTTTTTCTTTAGGGAAACCTTTCTATGGCTAATTACATCATAAAAGTTAAATGGAAGTGGAAACACGTTTACCACACAAAGGTGGAATCTTTTCCCTTCACTTCTTTGTGCTAGACTTGTCTGCCTGATCGCTTCATAGTGAGGATAAATTTAGGTATCTTGTCTATTCTTTATCAGTGGAACTGATTTTAGTTGTGGTGTGAATCTGACAAAATGGGGACAAAAATCACTCTAGAGGCCAAATCAATCACAGATGTGGATAGATTATGGATAGATTATATGCGGGAAGCTTTCAAGGCAAGATTTGCATAATGAAATAAAGCTAAATATGGTACATATGAGGGAAATAAAATATCTAACATCCTTTCAACTCTGTAACAAAAATTTCAGTCCTATCTGTAGCTGGTACTTGGAGGCTTTGAGGTTTTCATGCCTCAGATTGCTCAGTGCCTTATTGCTCACTCTGGTTATCAGCCTGCGGTATGGCTGGAGTCGCTCTTGCTAAAGCCTGATGAAGAGGCAGTGATTGCTGGTGGTGCTTGTTAATCAAGAGTTCAGGGGATGCAAAGTGAGGCTGGGTTTTAGAGTTTGATCTAAGATAATGTCTGGACATGGCAAAAGGTCACAAAACAGCTGGGGCCAGAGGTTCAGCCAGCTGAAGTCTGCGGTCAGTGACTGCCAGCGCCAAAGAAGCAGCTTCAGAGGATCTCTGCCACCTTCAGAATTGAGAAACATAGTGCCTGCTGCCCAGCTCCTCCCCTGCCCTCTGACTTGGTCATCTTCTGTCCCCTTTGACTTATAGGGTCCTGTGGCAGAGACAGTTCTCCTGAAATGATTGGGTAGCTTAGAGTATGGGCTTTAGGCTTCTGTTACTTCTGAAGGTTGAGTGATTCTGTAATAATAAACACTAGAACTAACAATTGTAACCAAATAGAAGTATATTTTCACTGCTTTCATTATCCTTATGTCCTTAGATGACTAGTTATTTGAGCCAGTTTGTTTGTAGCTCTCCTTCCAGTATACTTTCCAGGTTTATTAATGTTTTATGACTATTACAAAATTTAGAATACTTACCAGCCACTACAACCTTCAATAATAAGTCAAGACTGGTCTCACTTGAAATCTTCCCAATAGCTTGTGAGGAAGTTGCTATTTATTTTTGTCCTCAGATTGATTTTCTGTTTTGCGTCTCCTGTGTACACCTGGAGAGGTTTCCCTCCAGCTCAGGAGGATACCCAGGTGTGCACAGATGAGATGGATTACTCCACATGGAACGCTAGAGTTAGAAGATCTTTTGCCCAGTGTCTGAGCCTAACTCCGGTCTTCCTCTGTGATTAAAATTTTTATAGCCTGTTTTAATTGCCAAAACCTTAACTATTTCTTCCTTTTAATTGTTTATACTCACGGTATGATTTGTTTAGAAATTCTGTAAGTATAGAAGTAGTAGTATGAGGGAAACCATTTATCCTCCTTTTGGAAAACCAGAGTGCAAAGTGGTTCTGTTCAATAACTGAATGGTGGGTATTTGTGTAGCAGTTGCTGCTGGTGAGGTTAAAATCCGTTTCTTGGAACCATAGCCCCTAAATTTCATGTAAAGCGGTGTACGGCCCAGTACACTTTAGTCATCAAATTTCTACCCGACACCGAAAAGAAAAATGAATAGAAAACTCCAACCTCCAAAACCCCAACAAAGAGCTATTTTTATATTTTAGGAAGAAATACTGTAATGGCCATGAGGCTTTCAACAACATGGGATTAATTATCCCAGCAAAAATAACAATACCCCTAATCTATTTTCATGGTTCTGTGTCTCTGATGGAATCAATTTACAAGTAAAGCCTGGTATTTTACTCCGCAGTTCTCAGCCCCACCAACCTCCTACGGAGACTGGATTGGGCTACCAGTTCAGGAAAATACACCCACAGTTCTTGGAGCTGAAGGTTCTCACAGCAGTAGAACTTGTGTTTTCCTGGTGCAGAGGTAATCCTCATAGGACTTTAAACTCATTTGAAATAGACCAGGTGAAAATCATTCTCTCCTTGTGCAGTTGTGATACAGTTAGTGTCATCCATGAGTCCACTATGAGCAGGACAGGAGCTCGATGTTAGGATTCAAGGGGGGCTGCAAGGCTCACTTCTCCCTGCTGCTACACCAGGGCCACCCTCACTGAGGCCAACGTGTAGTTGTTGTTCTTTGACTTATTTACCTAATGGAAGCATTCTCTTTTATCTATTGCTCTGCTAACACGAAGTGATGGCCTTTGGTTTTTGAGTAGACTATACTTCGGTTGGGAATTGTTTGAAATGTGTCTCATCCCGTGGTTTTTTTTTTTTTTTTTTGTTTTTTTTTTTTTGGTTTTTCTCCGGTACCAGGAACCGAACTCACGACCTTGCGCTTGCCAGGCAGGCGCTTTGCCACTGAGCTAAATCCCCAGCCCCATCCCGTGGTTTTGCTTTTGTAGAACAGTGGCTTACATGGTCTGACCGAATATTGTGGGAGAGGTGTGTGCAGAGTGGGATAGAGGTGACCAAGCCAGACTCTGGCCAGAGGGAAGATGGCCTTAAATGCCAGAACTGGTAGTTTAGAACTGTTTTAGTGTGAGGTGGGGGATGAGGTAAGGGTTTTGAGCAAGGGAGTCTCCAAATGGAGCCTTAATTCAGGAGAGATCATTGCGTAGGGAGGTTTTCAGGGGAAGAGTGTAGGAATGGGTGTACTGGGCCCAGCTGAGACTGAAGAGGAGGCGACCTAGGAAACCCAACAAGTGTCAGAAAGACGAACACGGTGGGGAATGTGATGATGTCTGGGCCTCTTCCGGCCAGCTTAGTCACAGTCTCAGGGTGGAAGGAGTTGGGGGTAATAGGTCTTTAACAATTAAAAAAATTTAATTGACACACAATTGCATTTATTTATGGTGCACTATATATATACATATATATGTGTGTGTATATATATATATATATATATGACTAAATCAAGACCACTGGCATATCTGCTATCTCAGATTTTATACTTCCTTTGTGGTAAGAACATTCAATATCTTGTCTTCTAGCTATTTTGAAACAGCTAATAAATGTTTAACTGTAGAAGCCCCCTTTGCTATGGATCACAGGAACCTACCCCTCCTATCTAACTGTAATTTTGTATCATTAACAAATCTCTTCCTATCTCTCCTTCCCACTTCCTTCCCTGCTTCTGGTGACCACTCTTCCCCCTCGGCCTCTCGGTTGACTTTTTTACTTTACAGATATGAATGAGAAGAAACTGTATTTTTAAGACCTCTCTAGGTGCTTCTAATTTGTAAGTAGGGTTGAGAAATTCAGAGAAATGAGTAACATACGGCATTCATGTACATATCAACCAAGAACTGGGTAAATAATGTTTTCCAATATGCCCCTAACATGGGGATCTTGGTGGTTTAAATTGTGTGCCTGGCTTCTTTGAAAAGTTACAGAGCTCTGAGATGACAAGGAGGAAAATAGAATGAGCTCAGAATTGGAATGTTTATGGAGTAGTTTAAAATCTATCAGTGGAGAGAAAGACATTACTGATTAGCCAAAATGACAGAAAATAGAGCAGAAGGACCACAGTCAAGGGCAAAAGAGGTTTTTTTCTGCAGTTGAATATGCTTGGGATTTCTTAATTCTTTCCTTCCACGGTTTCCTCTAATTCTCCCAAAACTTAAATCTATGAAAACAGGAATATGGGATTTAATTCAAAAATACAATGAATGTTTAAATTAAAAAAAAAAATTACAGTAAAAGACACATTGCCTGGGGCTGGGGATTTAGCTCAGCGGCACAGCGCCTGCCTGGCAAGTGCAAGGTTGTGAGTTCGATTCTCGGTACCAGAAAACAAACAAACAAAAAAAGACACATTGCCCTAGTCTCCCTCAAATATTCCTCCTCACTTCGAACACACTTATCCTATTTTTTCTTGCCACACTTTGAAGCAATTCAAAAAGCAAGTCCTTTTTTGTGAATGTTTTTCACTGGACTCTCATGGCTGCCTCAGTGTCCCAAATCCATTCAAAATGTTTACTTTTCGTGGTCATTTTGACTTTGGGAAAAGCCACTTGCTTTGTGGCAGAGCCAGTGAGTAAAGGTGGGTGGGGACACACCGCAGTGTCTTTCGTGCCTGCATTTCTGTTGGGTGGTACTTGGCAGGCGCATTCATCATTTTTTTTTAATCACACTTGTAAAGATACTCATGAAAGAGGACTTCCACCTTTGTCCCCTCCTGTTACCCTGATCCAGTACCTTCCCAACTGGTTTCCCTGTAGTTACAGATTAATGCAGTAGCTTGAGTGGTTCTTTAAAAACACGTCTCACTATTTCACTTTGTTCTGAACTCAAAATACAGTTATCCCTTGGTGTTTACAAGGGATTGGTCAGGATCTCCCACAGAGAGCAAAATCGCAGATGCTCAGATCTCATGTAAAATGGTGAAGCGTTTGTGTGTAACCTGTCCACATCTTCCCGTATACTTTGTCATCTCTAAATTATTTTTGATACCTAATATACTGTAAACACTGTGTAAATAGTTTTTATAGTGCATTGTGTAGGGAATAAAGACAAAGTGCATATGTTTAGTACAGAGATTTTTTTTGAAAAGTATTTTAAATCTGTGGCTGACTCTGTGGATGCAGAACTCTCAGGTGTGGAATGCTGACTATACATATTTTTATTGGTAAAAGCTGAAGCTGTTCTGGTGGCCGGTGCGACAAGATGATTGTCGCACTAGTTACCTTTCTCATCTTTTTTTCTTGCTGCTCTTCCACTTATCTTCATCCAAACACAATCTTTCCTTTGCTAATGCTCTATGTGCTGTGACTGCCCCTGCCTTCGAGCCTCCACATGGTTGCTCTTTCTCCTTGTACTGCTGTCTGTCTAGACACCTTCATGGCCAGTTCACTTAGGCCTTTGCTAAAGATGTCACCTCTCATGAGGCCTTTGCTGACCATTCTACCTCCAGCCAAATGTGCTCTTTCCCATTTTAATTTCTTTATCATACTTGCTGACTTCCTAATTATCATAATGATTTTGTTTATGTTTGTTTCCTCTCACCAGAAAGTAAGCTCTTTAGAGAAGGGAAGGGACTCCTGCCTGATTGCTCTTTGCTCAACCCCTAGACCAATGCCTAGCATGTAGTAGGTGTTCAATAAATGTTTGATTGATTTATACAGCTGGTACTTAATATCATACTAAGATAAAGATGTACTTCAGTGAGAAATATTCTGGAAACACTCATATTGCAAAGGGATTGGCGGTCTAGTAAAGGGTTATATGTTTTTTTTTTTTTTTTTTTTCCTCCGGTACCAGGAACCGAACTCACAACCTTGCGCTTGCCAGGCAGGCGCTTTTGCTGCTGAGCTAAATCCCCAGCCCCTAGTAAAGGGTTATAATTTTGAGTCAGATCCATAAATGTTGTGTTAAATAAAGTAGATAATATCAGTAATAGAATGAATCTTAAGAGATGACAAAAATACTAAGAGTGACAAAATTAACCTACAAGTGTAAGAAGTAACTAAACATTGAAAAGGAAGCTACAGAGAAATGGAATTAACTAGGAGACTATTTATAAAGATAAGGTAAATCCAGTGGTTACAATAATACAGTACTTTTCAATAGTAATGAGAAATTCTAGTAGTGGAAAAGATATTGTTAAAATTTAATGTAACATTTGATCTAAAGAAGTTAACAGATTATTTTTTGTGTATCTGAGTGGAGCAGTAAGACAACAGTGATTAGTGGAAAGTACTCTTGATGTGGGAAAGGAAGTAAGCTACTTTGGGAAATATGGATGTTATAGAAATTAATATTCTAAAGTCTTCTGAGGAGTCCCACAGGGAACCGATGTATTTTCCAGAGTTCTTGGCTGGGATGAGATGTGGAGGATTCTTTTAAAGTGCCAATTTGTGAACATAAGGGTGTGCATACCAAAGGGAATCTGAAATACAAGAAATGCGTGCAAAGCCACTTGCTGTATTCTGTGTCCTTAATAGTTTTGTTTCCATCTTATCCCTTTTGTCTAAAGGTGAAATTAAAGTTCTCTGCTGTGAAAGGCTCAGATGCCTTTATTATAAGATTTCCAGTGGCTCTAATTCCTGTAATGAGGGAATTGATTCCACTGGCAATATCCATTCAACTCATTATGTACATGTGTATATATGTGCACATACTTTCTCAATTATGAGACTAGACTTATAATTAACTGTATGCATTGAAAATGGGACTAAAATGAATTAACACCAAAAATTGCTTTGATATGCTCTGATTAAAGTTTTCTTTCCCTTTCTTTTTCTTTTTCTCTCCTTCTTTCCCTCTCCCCCTATTTCCCTCTCCCCTCTCCCCAGAACGTGGTCTTGCTCTATAATCTAGGTTGGTCTTAAACTCACTGTGAGCCCAGGCTGGTCTCAACTTCATGGCAATCCTACTGCCTCAGCCTCCTGAGTCCTGGAATGACAGATATGTGGCACCGTGCACGGCCAAAAAACAGTTTTCTTAAGATAAAAGCGTAGGCACCCACATTCGAAAGCTCCTCTGTTAGTAGTGTTTTGGTGACACTGCTTTGGATTTAACTGAAAAAAATACAATTTTGTCAGTCTGTTGACTAAGAAGAAACAGCGTGATTGCTAGATTAAGAGAAAAGAAAACCTGCAGGTTTTTGGTGGGGGGCAGTGCTGGCGTTCAAACCCACATCTTTTTGAACGCTAGGCCAGTGCTCTACCACTGAGCTATACTCCCAGAATTTTTACAGTTTTTAATATCGTTCCCCCAAAGTAAATTATTTTTGAACATTTTTGAACAGTTTTTAATATCATTCCCCCAAAGTAAATGTATTTTTGAACATTTTCATGTTCTGATAATATATTTTAATAGGTATTATATTTTATAACATTTAGTTAATTTAGTTCAATTAACTAAAACCCTACCTAGAAGTATCCTGGTTTGTTAAGTTTTGGAGCTAATTTTCCCATGAAAGGGCTAACAAAAGGATGAATAAAAAGGAGTTGACATTTTTTATTGTTTTTGGTAGATTAAAATAATGAGGTTTGGCCCAGTAAGAATGTGAGAAAATTTTCCCATTATTTATCATGCAAATTCTGAGAATGTGCTTGGAACTGGCTGTACAGAACTAATACTGAGAAGTTACTTAATTTTATTGCAGAGAAGAGTCACAGAAGGCTGCTCTGCTAACCCGTAGAGGATAGTGATGTGATTTTACAAATAGTTATATTTCAAACCCATTGATTACTTTTGGTCTTTTTCAGTTTCATTATTTTCTCATATAAGGATATTCTGTGCACTTCATGTATTGTATATTCAATTAGTTATAAGACTAGGAAGAGAATGGACAGTCTTTGTCTTTGTATCCAGTCTGGACCGCACCCTGACAGCTGTACTTCTGAATCAGCTAAATCCATTCTTGCTGTTTTTCTTTTATCATGTCTGTGTAAAGAACTCTGAACTGGATTCTGACTTTATTTACCATCTTCTGGAGCCTTCTCGCGCTGCCGAGAAAGTAGTTTTCCTAATGAATGCATAACTTTACTTCATCCCTCCCTGTCTCAAAACCGTGCCATGGCTCGCCATGGCCTACTGAAACCAGTTCCAACTGACCGCCATCCCACAGCAAGGCCTCCCAGTGTTACAAGATACTCTGAACAGAGCAACCAGTGGGTCTGTTTGATGTTACAGCTAGATAGTCTTTATATTTCTGTCTGTGTTTTGCTTATTGTGTTTTTTTTTTCAAGAACCTATAGGCAAAAACGGACTCTTTCTCATATTTTATTCCCTATAGTTAATTCTTAATGCAGTGACAGCTCCTTAGGTAACTGAAGCATGAATGAGCAAACATGTTTTTAAGGTGAAATAAATAAATGTTACCTTTTCTATCACCTACATTTCCTAGTTCATAGCAATCTCTTTATAAATTAAATATTGGAAGAAAGTGAGAGCAGCAGAATTCAGCAAACAGCTGAACAGATATTATTATGAATTGGTGGTACGGTAGGGAAGCAATACCTAGAGATTATATTTTAGCATGCATTTATACCTTTTCAATCCTATCTTATTCTTCCTGTATGCCTAGTATTTACTAGGAATTCAGTAATTCTTTTTTTTTTTTTTGGTTTTTCTCCGGTACCGGGAACCGAACTCACGACCTTGCGCTTGCCAGGCAGGCGCTTTGCCGCTGAGCTAAATCCCTAGCCCCAGTAATTCATTTTTGATTCAACAAGTACATGAATTTTTCTTATATTTTAAGCTTTTGATTAAATTAGTATGCATTGTTGCAGTTGGTCTTCAAAGCTGTTTTTCTAATGAACCAAGCTTCCCAGTAGACATTCCCTGTATCAACACCCTTTCTTTGAGTCAGGGCTGGTCTCAGTTGTGGTTTTCTAGGAATTCCCAAGGTGGGTTCATGAGAGGTCTTCAAGCTTCTATCTAGGTCTTATGGGAGAGTTGCTTTTGGAATGCTGCCTCTTGAATGCTGCTTTGTAAGCAGCACGGCTGTTCTAATACTGCCATACAGGAAGAGCATGAGCCAGGTGTGGAGGCCCCAGGGTATGGAACATCATTGGGCAGCCTGGGAGAGGCCAGGTGTCATAATGAGAGAGGTAAGATAAAGCCACCTTAGAAATGATCCTCCAGTGATCCAGCAGGGATCACTCCGGTGATCCAGCAGTGATGAAGTATCTCCCTGAACTCTTCAGATTCCTAACTCACAAAATCATGAACAAAAGAACAGTTATTTTAACCACTAAATTTGGCATAGTGGTTTCTTTTCTTTTCTTTTCTTTTTTTGCATTGTAAGGAATTGAATGTTTGCCCCTCCCCAAATTCATATGTTGAAATATTAACACCCTGTGTGGTGGTTATAGGAGTCAGGGGCCTTTGGGAAGCAATTAGATAATTAGATAATGCCTCGGACCGGTGCCCCTGCCTCGCCCTTTTCCCGCTACTTGATGATGCAAGCAGAAGCGAGCCGTCTGCATCCCAGAATGGGGCTGCCACCCAGGCCCCACCGTGCTCCTCTCGATGTGTGATAATTTGTTGTAGCAGCCTGAACTAAGACATGCCACAATAGATAACAAACATAGCATAGAGAAACGTGTCAATTGTCAGTGAAGTTCACAAATTGAACAAACCTGTGTAACTAGGCTGTCAATCAAGGATCAGAACATTACTGTGTCTCAGAAGCTCTTCTCATATTCCTTTCCAATAGTGGCCTTCCCTGAGGGTAAGGGCCTTTTTAATATCCAGTATCATGAGTTAGTTTTATCTGGCTTTGAATTTTATGTAAATAGGCCTACCCATTTTGCACTTGATTTTTTTTTGGTGCTGGAGACTGAATCCAGATTTTGCCAGACAAGTGCTCTACCACTGACGCTACAGCATTCTGTACTCCATTTCCCTTAATGTGTGTGAGATTTATCTGTCACTGAGTAGAGCTGTACTTAAGCCATTCTCATTGCTATATAGTAGATGACTTTCACACAACTTGTCCTCTTGAATGTTGTTGGCTATTTGAACATTTGCAGTTGCTGATCATTTTGAATATCCTGCTATTAACATTCTTATTGATGATTTCTCTTTTTTGTTTGTTTGTTTTTGTTTTTCTTCCAGTACCAAGAATCGAACTCACGACCTTGTGCTTGCCAGGCAGGCGCTGTGCCACTGAGCTAAATCCTCAGCCCTTATTGATGGTTTTTAATGAACAATTATATTCCTTTCTGTGGGATGATTTTTTGAATTGTTTTATGACTGTTTTATACTTAAGCTTTAAGCCAGTCTAGACTATAATACTTACATAGAGTATAATGAATATATATAATAGTTATATATTATAATGTAGTTATATATAGACTATACATAGTTTATATATATACATATAAAATCAATATGCCTAGCTAGCAGATTTCATAGTTTAAAGTAGTTATTTAAGAAATATGTGTTGACTGATCCTTTAGAAGTTTTAAAACACATATGCATGGCCTCCTACAAAAACTTCTGAATTAATCATGGCATTTGTATTCCAGTGTTTACAAAAAAAAAAGAAAGGAAATGTCCTTTCATTAAGGCATTCTTTTAAAATTAATAACAGCTTACTGGAAAGTGTTTCATCTGCTCTGAGTGTTTTGCTTTGGAAATAGTGTGAGAAAGAATATTGTTTTGTTTCTTATAATGATTAAAAAGCATACTAGCCAGCCACTGAAGATTCTATATAGTATGATCACACCAAGGGGCTTTTAGCTTCAGTGAAATACTTATTAGGATAGAACTAATAAAGTATGCTCTATGAATAACTGAATAGTCTCAAAGCATATATCCTGTACTTTGCTGAATTATGTTTTGAAAGATTCATCATGTCATTTCTGTAAGGACAATTAATGGATACTAATATTACAGTTTTTTTTCTTCATGTCTAATCAGCTTGAGGAATTTCCTTGTTCTTTGCTTCTTTGATGTAACCTTTGGACTATTTACTTTAAAAATTGCAATGCTAAAATTATTCCAAATAAGCCAGGCCTGATTATTTTCAATCCTAGCACACTCACTTACATGCCAATACCATATGGAAAAGTTTGACTCATAAATGCCAAAACAAATTTTTTTTTTGTAATGTGTAGCTCTGGGAAAAAAATGAGTGACACAGAGATTGAAATTAATGGCAGATGGTTTTATAGCTTGTGGTTTGTGTTTGTGGTTGTTAATTCTGAAGACTGAGGATATAGGAAAAGATGAAAGAGTCTTTTCAACTACCAAGCTTTAAATACTCATATTTATGAACAAATGCCATATGCTTCATATCTTGGTCAGTTGCTAGTATTTTTTAATACTATGATGTTTCTCACATTTTCCCATTCATTCATTTATAAATAAACATTTATTGAGTGTTTCTCAGGGGTCAAATGCCACTCCAGGTCATTCATTTTACAGAAACAGGGCTCTTCCCTGGAGGAGTTTGTAGTCATCTGGGAATACCACACATGTAGACACATACTTTCAATGTGGCATCACCTAGCATGTGAGCAAAGTAATATCAGCAGTCTAGTGTAGGGGATCCTGGAAGTTTTACAGAGCATATAATATTGAGTTGGGTCTTGAAGAAATATAGCAATGTAAAGGAAGGTTTCCTAACCAAAGGAAGTAGCATGACACAAAGCCACAGAGCTGAAAAAAGACTGCATGTGTTATAGACAACATGGTAAGTTCTGTTTGTGTTGATCTGTTGCTCAGTTTGCACACTTTGATTCTCATCTGAGTGAGTGCAAAAGTTCCGTAATTGAGGTTCCTGTCTTCACCCCACCCGACCCCTGCCAGTAAACTCAGGATTCAACCCAGGACCTCACAGAGCCAGGCCAACATCCTGCCGCTGATTTGCACTCCCAGTCTCCTGGCTACATTCTTGATTCAGATGAATCCCCTACTTTGTGGTGATGGTGAAATTTCTATATCATTGACCGTGTTCTCGCCTAGACTGTTCACAGGTAAATTCTAATGCTGTGAAGCTGGCCCTGAGGCCCTCCAGTGTCCCCATTCTGTTGAATTTTCTGCACTACCCTTTTCCTACTCTCTTTCTTCTGCCAGACTCCTTGAACTTTTTGCTCCAAAATTCTAAGTTTAGGTTTTTTTTTTTCATTTGTTTACTCATTCTTTGATTACACGTGAAATATAATGGAGTGCCTCCTCAGTCATAATTATGGAGACCAGCATGGAATCTACATGCCATGCACCAAAGCTGTATAACTCTAGGAGTGTTCTTAATCTCTTTCTTCTACAGTTTTCACAGACGTATTAGTGCCCACATCATAGGGTTACAGTGAAGATTGAGTCAGTACCTGGAAAGAGCTTAGGATGGTGCCTGGCACGTGCAAAGTGTGCTTCATGTCACTATATGGTTGGGACCACACTGGACATCGGTGTCATCGTGCTTTCTCCTCTTCTCTCTGTGTTGACTGCTCTTCTTTTTTAACTAGAAGAATTTCTAAATATTTTTAAATAACCCTTCTAAGGTATTGGCTTTTTAGTGAAACCTTTGTGTGTCACCTTTCCATCTTTGCAAAGAGCTGATCGCTTTACCTTCTGTCTTGCTTGTGAACCTTGAAAGTAAACATACACACGACATACTTTAATTCAAGTATTTATATCTGTACCCCTTGCTAGACCATAAACTCATGAGAACAAAGGCCAGGATTTATGCATCATTGATTGCTTAGATGCTAGCTCACGGGTGGCACATAATGTTTAATAAATAGTTGTTGAACTGTGTTTTTTTGAATTGGGCAATAAAGCACTTTATGACTTCAAATGATAGTGTTATTGACTGTCAGGTTATAGGAGTCAGATCCAGAGCACTTTATCACTATGTCATGCTGCTATGCCTGCAGGTACACATATGTATATGCTTTTGTATATGTCATTTGATCTGTATATGCCTGGTTAAATGATTCCTGTGGGTTGTACATTTATTCAGCAACTTCTGGTAGTTTATAAGAAATAGATTTCTTTGACTTCCTATGTAAAGCAACAAGCCAGGAGTTGTGGAGATACAGTGCCAAAGATCTGTTCCTGTCTGCCTGGAAGACCGCATGTCTACTGGTGTGTTTCAAGCTGTGCTTTCATAAACAGGAGCTCAAACACTTTATAATGAGAAGTCCAGCTGAGGACTCTTTCAAGTACACAAGCTGATCATGTTAAATGCTTTTCTGGGTCATGTTCACTTCATAAAAACAGCCAATTCCCAGCCTTCCCTAAGGAGGAAATGTTGACGGTCCCTAGCTGTCATGTGGGGTGAAGAGGAAACCAAAGAACGAAAGGGGGAAGAGCCCGTACTGCCTCCCTTTTCCTTGGTGAGTAATGGGACAGGCACCCAGCCAGAGCCACAGACCCCACTCAGGCTCTCAGGCTGCCCTGAAATGCAGAAGTCTTTTCCTTTTGTAGTGACCACTTTGTTCCAGTGACCAGAGAAACATGACATAGAAGCAGACAAAACACACCAAGTTCCTGCCAGTTGCTAGCTGAGCGAACGGGCATGGGTGTTTGAAGGATGCTTCCCATGTTGATTTCCTAATCACGACTTGCTTTCAAAGCCAAACACAATAGCATTTAGAACATTCACCTGCATTTGGTAGGCTTTGCCTCCATGCTAACAAACAGATTGCAGTAGAAGGATGAGAACAAAAGGAATGCTTTTGATCAAGAAGTGGCTTTGTGGGAAATTGGAGTTTTTTCTTATTTCAGGATTATTTCTAATTTTGTGTTATAATGTTATAAATATTCATTCCATTGGCCATGTTTCAATCTTAACTCCTGCAGGTTTTAGATTATATTTAATATTGGTGCTAATGTAGTTCCAGTGGGCTTCATTCAGGTTTCCTTTCATAAAATTTGATGAATTATTGAACAGAGAGTTTGCTTTGGAGCTGAATGTCAATGCCAGAGTAGTCTGTGTGATGACTTTCTTGTGGACTGAGGAAGCTTGATTTTTCTTATCATCAGAGCTAGGCCAGCCATTGTTTGCTCTAGAGTGCCGCTGTTCTCACGCTGAACAAAGCAGCATCCTGAAGGTAGAGGGTGAAGACACACTAGGAAGGCCAAAGTGTGGGAAGCTGGGAGAAAATGAGGATGGGGATCATCTTCACTGGCTGGTTAAACAGATTTTCAGGGAATGGTTGACATTAAGGCTGACATTAGGGCTTACGTGGTTCTGGGGACAGCTGCTTATCAGCAACTGGTGGTTCTGGTCCATTCATACAAGTGGCTGGTGGTCCCGATCCATTCATACAGGGGCTCCCTACCAGTCCTGTACAGAGTGATACACTTTTAATTCTGTCATCAGAACAAGGAAGTTTCTAGCATGGAGCACAACCCCAATAGAGGCTTTTAAGAAACTTTGCAACTAGGAAGCCACATAGAGTGGCCAGCTGTCACTGGGGAAATGGAAGGTCAAGGTTAATTTCACTTGGTTGGCCAAAGAGTTTTGAGGGAAAAGTTCATTTTCATAATGTTTCTTTTGGCTGGAGACAGAACAAATGGGGAAAAGATGATCATGCTTTTCTCTTGTTCCTTTTGGACTAATCAGGTTATACCGATGAAGATGACTTAGTGTGCAAAGAACAGAATGAGGTGCATTATGTATATAAATTCTTTTCAGCCTCATGATAATCTCAGAAGATAAGCACCATTATTCTCCCCTTGTTATGGATGGGGATTGGGAGGCAGAGAGACTGGGTAACTGCTCAGAATCACCTAGCTGGCAAATGGTAGAGCTGGGATCTGACCTGGAAAAGTCTGGTGATAGAGTCCCTGGTCTTGGCCAGTAAACTGTGCTGCCTGTGTCTTTTCTGAAGCATTTCTCTTCTCGGATTTAAGTCATAGATTTACATTTGTGTTACTTCCATTTTACTATGAACTTCAAAACGCAAGGCTTTGATTCTGTTTCTGTGGCACCTAGCACAGTGCCTACGTGTTTGGAGTTTTCCGAGTGTGGAACGCAATGCCAGCAAGCTGGGGCAGAGACAGACAGCAAGGAGGAGAACTTCAAGTGGTGTTTGCGACTCTTTTCAACTTTTGTCAGGATGAATTGAAAAACATCTTGTGTCGGAGGTTAGAATTCACGAAACCAAAGTTAAAGCTGATAAGAAAAAAGAAAATCAGTCATTTCTGATGTGTTTCCCCCCCCACACTCATGTTTACATTTTTTTTCCATGGAATGAGGCAAATGCAGTCAGCTTCCCCTAAAAGTCAAATGCAAGGCATTTGGATATCAACCCCACATAAATCAAGTCAGAGCAAATATTGTCATCTTAAAGCTTGGTTCTTTTCTTTTGTACTGCCTGCACAACTTTATAACATTCGTTATTTCTCTCTAATCTGTTCACTTCTGCATGGGTTCTGAAGCTGCTTCTGTGGGGAGAATTATATGCACAAGGTTCAGAGTTTCAGTGGCCAAGTGCTGTGGTATGGATGTAGCTTGTCCGCTAGAGTTCTTGTGTCAGAAATTTGGTCCCCGCTATAGTAATATGGGGAGTGATGAGACCGTAAAGAGGTAGAGCCTGGGGGAGGCCATCGAGGACGCTGCCCTCAGACGGAACTGGTATAGTGCACTTGAGACTCGCAGTTGTTCCTGCCAGAAGATATTGTGAAAGAGTGAGCCGAGCCTGCTCCCGTTTCTGGCTTCTTTCTCACCATGTGATCCGCCCTGTGGCTCGTGGCTCCTGTCATGATGCCATCTGTTATGGTGTGGCAAAGCCAGGGGACTGCCACCGGAGACTGAGTCAATGGGAGCTCCTGATTAGCAACTTTTCACCTCCCAAAATGAACTAAATAAGCCTCTTTTCCTTTTATACAGTGCGTAGCCTCCGATTTTTTTTTTTTTTTTTTCATAGCGACAGAAGGCAGACTCCCTTATCAAGTGTATCATGAATGAAGTTGCAGCCTGGCATTAAAAGGCATCCCCGTGCTTTTACACCTACATTAAGTTCCTTTCCTGCCTTGCTTCCCTTTGTCAGTGAGACTAGTCCTAGCCAAGGATTGTTAGAAGGCTGCATGACCCAGCACTCGAAGAGATCCTACTTTTCCTTAGTGAGCTTGAACTCTGGATTTCTATCTGGGTTTTCCAGGATTTTAAGACACAGAGCAAGCAAACCAAGCATGTGTATGAAGCAGGTGCGTCGGGCACTGTTTTGTGACCTGTCTGGACACAACTATGCTTTCACTATGTTTGCGTGGTTATCCGCCTTACAGACATCTGAGGGGAGGGTACAGCTTTAAGGGAAGGACAGCAAAATGAATAAATGAAGTGTGGATATGAAAAAAAGAAAAAAGAAATCAAAGCTAGTATATGTTAAAAATAGTCATGCTAAAGTGAGTAGAGCAGATTGAAATTTAAATACAAGTGGAATTCTAATTTAGTGACTAGAAAGGATAGTGAATTTCCTTAAAATACCATTATGCTATCCAAATTAGTTATCTACCTAAATTTCGCTTCAGAGCGTTTCTTAAAATATTTTTATTTATGTATTTATTTTTGTTTTTATGAGGTAGGGTCTTGCTATGTAGCTCAGGCTGGCCTTGAACTCACTATGTAGTCCAGGCTGGGCTTGAACTCATGGCAATATTCCTGCTTTAGCCTCCCAAGTGCTGTAATTACAGGAGTGCACTACCGCATCCTATTTGAGTGTTTTTTGAATGTGTTTTTAAAATTTAAAAACCTTAAATACTCTAAGAATTAAACATTTCCATATCCAATTAAAGAGAATATTACTAAAGAATAATAATATTTTATCAGCATACAATTTTATTTTAATGTAATACAAGTAGATACTAATGAAGAAAGTATAAGAATTATCAACATAAACTTATTTAAGTGACTGTTTCTGTTACTTTATCATTTTGAATACATTGCTATAGTCTGATAATTATTTGAATCAGTTTATCAAATTAGAACAGAGATTAACATATGTATTAGTGTTGGTTTAATAATGTTGCTGTGTATTTCATGCAAAATTATTGCAAATGTTGCTATTTTTAAATGGGAAACTTACGAGTTTGCCATAGCACTTAAACTTAGTATTAATCACAAATACCTTTACCTATCATTCCTTATTCACTCAATATGATATTGTTGAATTCAGTGATTTCTTAAGTTTAAAATTATTCCTCACAAAGCTGTAGAAGTACACCTAAATAGACACACTTTAAGAAATACTATATATCCATATAAAGTTGTCCCTACAGTTCTCTAAATAAATAACTGGTATAACCGAAATGTGGATGTATTTAAGAACTAAATATTTTCTGTTGAGTGTACTAACAATTTCTGAGTTTTAAAGTTCCTTAAACCGCTCATCTGTGAAAACGTGAACCTCTGCAATGAGTCTCTATACTACAGACTAAAGGCCTCTATAGATTACGATTACCACAGGAGCTTTAAGGGAATGCCTAGATACATTTCAGTAGATTCCGATTTACGTGTAGGAGCTAGGGACTATTTTGTTTTTAAACACTCTTTAGGTGATTTTAATGTGCACTTAGGGATAATACCATATTGGCCTTAGAGGAGAATGTCAGGCAGAACTGATGGTGTGTCGCTGAGTTTTAGCACCGAGCTCAGCTCCCCTGAGGGTCCCTGCAGCCTGCCTAGACCATGCTAGGAGACTCTGGGCCGTTCACCTTCGCCTCAGACTGAAAGCCTCCAGAGGTTATTGCCTGTGACCCTCATGCCTTGGATTAGAGACAATCCCACTTAACCTCATTTAGGTATAGCTGTGTATTTTCCTTAACTACTATTAGGTAGATTTCTGGAGAGACTGGCCTATGTGCCTGATATCACAATTATGTTTATTTCTCCCCCAAAAACTACAAAGTAGTTCCAAGAAGGCAACAAAAGAGCAGAAGGTTGAAAGAAATGGTGTGCCCTAGCTCATACAAGAGGCAGCTGGTGGAATTTAAACCCAAGCTAGTTTGATTTCAGAGTTCACATGCTTCATCTTCCTCCTCGGGTCCTCACGATGTGAGGTGGGAAACAGAAGTGAATAAAACTGCTCAGGGTAAACGTTAGGGAGGGAGGGGGACTGGAAAGAGGCCGCCGCTACTCAGCTGTAGACAGTTGGTGCCCGGTAGAAATAGGATCTCCAGTGTAGCTGGCATGTCTAATTTTCTAAGAAATAAAAATTTCAGCATGACTTAACTTTTAAGACGATGGAGGCATTTAACCTTCATTACATATTGTGCTATTTCTGTTGTTGTTCATCCTTAATAAGGAAAGCCCTAGCACAGATAGGTACTGAGAAGATTGCACGAACTGTGTGTCCAGCTCTAAAAAGGGAGTGTGCAGATTCCCTTGGTGAGAGACTTTCTCATGGACAGGGCTTATATTGACCTACACTTGCTCTTCGTCTTAACTTTCTCTGGATCTGGGGTAGACTGGTGCTCTGGGAAGCTAGACCTGATCTGTGAGTGCTGGACTGCATATCAGACTGAAGAGTGTATCAGGAACATGTGCCCATTTCTGTGCTGTCTCTGTGGTTCAGCAAGGACGAGGGTGTTTTAAAGCCAGTGACAGATGTTAAGATATTACAGACAGGTATAAATCCCTCAATCAAGTCAATGCCCTGGTTTTGCTCTATTTTCATGGATCAGTTTCTAATACGTGTGTATTAATTGGTCTCCGCTGAGAACCATGATTAGCATTTCTTTAGTATTGTAGCATTTTGTAATTTTATGGGAGCAACTTTTAATATACAGATTTCTCCTTATGTGTTTGAATACAGCATATAATGCATTTGGTATTTTAAAAATGCCTAACTAGTGCATTAGTGTACTAAATTGCAAAAACCATCATCATTAATAGCAATATAACTATAGGATCTGAATATTGGTATTTTGATTTAGCAGACAAAAGCTTATTTTTCATAGCTGCTATAGCAACAGTGCAGATTCCTTTACTTTTGGTTATTCATCTGAACATAATAGGAGGAACCCAACTTTATTCTTCCAGAGAGTATAAGAGGTCATAATTAGTACCCTAGAAAAACAGGGGTAGTATAATTAGTTATTCATAAGGAAAATACTCAGCTAAACACATTTCAGTTGGGAATTCTGAGCCTATTAAAAGTTGCAGTGCTTACTTGAAAAGAAATAGATACTCGATGATTTAAAATGTTTATTTCAGAACTTGAATCATTTAAAACTATCCTTGGCTTATATTTAGAAAAAAAATTTCAGAATGTTCTCATTTAAAAAAAACGATGGAACAATTATTTAAAATGGTTCTAGATTTACAAATATTTATAAGTGGAAATTCTATCTAAGAACTGTTTTTCTTAAATACAGGTAATTTCTCAAATTGAAGTCTTTTTTTTTACTTTATTTTGGACTACCCTCATGAGGTATTTTATTGAGCTATGTTCCTTTTCCATGTAGGCGCATCCATTTGGAATAATTTGATTGAGGAGGAAATGTCCAATTCGTAGCATTAATCCAATTTTATAGGAAGAATACTACATCTTGCAACTGCTTTTAGAAATTTTACTTCAGTTCAATAGCTATTATTGTTTTACCGTTTTCGGTGTTAGTCACCATTGGCATACTAAATATACAAGATTGAATGCCAGTGAGCCAATATGTTGTCTTGGCAGTTTAATTAAGAACAATATACATGAGCTAAAGAACTGGGAGACATCATCATGGAGAAAGTGGGTTTGGATGTAAGGTCTGAAGCATAGGTTGAATGTACGCAGGCAGGTGGGTGCAGTTCTTATCAGTAACACTGAGTATACAAGGGAGAAGTGATTGGAATCAGTGACTGTAGTGATTGAAGTGACTGTAGGAATATGATGTTAAAGATAATAAAAGTAAATTAAATCCTGCATAACAATTGTATATAT
>NW_004955444.1:11318641-11379718 GCF_000276665.1 Chinchilla lanigera | reverse complement strand
TGGTCACTGAATATATTATCGTAAGTTTAAGGGTAGTAAAGAGAGGGAATTCTTTCATCAGCTGTAGACTTTTGATACCAGTTCATTTTCTTATTTCTTGAATGAAATATGTTCATGTACTTGAAGATAATAAAGCTAACTTGAGTTATTTTCACATGAATAGTATATAAAAGAATTGTTTGAAAAATACTAATTCAAAAAAAAAAAGAAAAAAAAGAAAAATACTAATTCAAGAAAGAACAATGCAGAAAGGAAATAGTTAACAACATAATTTAACCTGGCTTTGTTAAGCATCTGTTATGTTACGATTTAGTTCTGTTCTCAATTCTGTGGGACAGCTCTAGAAAGACTTATCTTACTCTTCAAGAATTTTATCAATAACCAGCATTTCTGACTAAATTTTCAGAACAACAACTTCACCATGAGGTGCAGACAGTGAGTTAACACATATTTATTGAACTTATGCTGTGTACCAGGATGTGTAAAATCCTGTGAGATTAAAAGTAAAAAACCAAACAGGAAATATACCTGGAGAGGAGGCAGTGGTTAGATCCTAAAAGACATTTTATGCTAAGGAGTCCTATAAAATTTTAGTATAATTCAGTATGTGTATAATTATATCCTAACACTAAAATTTAAGCATTGTACTGAAGCAATTCTATTTCTTTTCATACTTTTTTCCTTTCTTTCTCTTCCACAGGTTTTTTCTCTTCTTGTTTTATTTTAAACTAATTACTTGGTGCAGTTTTTATTTCCAGTGCCCTCTGTACACAAAATGACATGTAAAGTATTTTATAAGCAAATTCTTATAAATAATGAATAAATTATTATAAATAATGAATATGTTTTAGTTATGTAAAGACACAGAATAGAATTTATGTAACTTTTCATGATTTCATTTTTACTGAGTATATTGTATAACATTTTATAAGACCTTTTATTATTGTTTTTAATTTTTTATTTACACCGTGTATATCACTAACAGTATATTAATCCCAATTTGAAGATAATTGATCATTGACACTTTAAGTTATTTTAAAATATTGCTTGTAGTCCTCGATAAGTCTTATGTAGAATTGACCATCTAATACTGCACTTTGAAAATAATGATATTTACCTGCAGATACATAGAATTAGTGTGTTGTTTTACTGGGCTTTATTATCTAAGAGGCTACATCATCTTGAATCTATTTATTTTGATAAAACTATGTTTACATGGAAAACTTTCATATTTTCAATATGAGTGGAATACTATTGAGTTGTTTTGCTAGATACATAAATATTTACCTCATCAATTATACTTTAAAATACATCATAATAGATAGCGTTTATGTTAAAAATTGATATGGTCACATGTATTTATAGCACATGAGACTATAATGAAATACTTAGGTTGTTTCCAGTTTTTATCTATTACAAATAAAGTTGCCATCAATGTTCCAATGTGTGTCTTTGGGTTGACATATGTTTCCAGTTGTGATTGATGGATCGTATGGCAACTGTATGTTTGACTGTGTAAGAAGTTGTTTTTTCAAAGCTGTTTTGCTTATTATTTTGCATTCTCACTAGTAATGCCTAAGAGTTCACAGTTGTTCCAAGCTCTTTCTAACATTTAGTTTTTTCAGTATCTATAATTCAGTCCATGGTAGTTTAGATTGTTATGTTTAGTTAGTGTTGTCCTAATTCTAATTTTAATTCGCATTTTCTGGATAACTAAAGATCTGATGTACACTTTCTTATACTTATTGACATCTCTAAATCTATTATTTAATTTTTACCCATTTATAAGTTGCATAGTTTTTTAATCATTGACTTTTAGGTATTTGAAAATATATTCTACATATTGGGATCTTGTCAGGTATGAGTGCTACAGATATTATTTCCCAGCCTGTGGCTTGCCTGTTATTTTCTTTCATTTATGAAAGGTTTTCAATTATGATAAAATCTAGTGTATATTTTTTACTTTTATTGTTAGTATATTTTTAATCCTATAAATTTTTGCAATCTTAAGACTGTATTATAGTTTCCTATTTTTTTCTATAAATTCTGTATTTCCAGCTTATACATTTAGAGCTGTGACAAAACTATGATTAATTTTTTATGCAGGAGTGAAACAGAATTTGAGGCTTTTTGAAAATGTGAATGTACATATATTCAAAAGACTTTTTTTCTCATTGAAGTTAGTTGGCACATTATTAAATATCAGTATTTATGTTTGAGCTTTGCTTCCCAATGACTGAGTTATTATTGCATTAATAGTATATTAAGAAATATGTTGTTACTTAATAACATGTACAGAAGAATGTATATTAGTGGAGCCCAGAAGTCATCTGACAGATTGCATTTGATGGATATTCTGTTCTATAGATTTATTTTTCTCTATTCTCTTTCATAGGTTTGTCTATTATATGCCCATGGTACACTGTTTTTATTATAGTAGCTTCACAGTAAGTTTTGAAATTAGGGAAAATAAATGTTTTAATATTCTTATTTTTTCATGATTGGTTTGACCAGTCTAGAATTTTTTCTTTTTCCACATGAAATTGGGAACAGTGTTTTGAAGGGAGAGGCTGGAAAGGGATGAATGGGTGAGGGGTGATGGGAGAGAGGGAAGGAGAAGTAAAACTGATTAAGATGCTATATCTATCTATCTATCTATCTATCTATACACATATATATATACAAACTCCCCAAGGTACGTGCAATTATTATGTATCACAAACGTACACTAATGAAAAAAAATTAGAAAATTAGAAACAGCCTGTCAGTTTCTTCAAAAGAACCTAATAATATTTTGGCTGAAGTTGTGGTGAATCTATAGATCTATTTTTGAAGAACTGATATTATAAAAACATTAAGCTTTCTGATCCATGAATATGGTCTCTTTCTCCATTTTTCAGATCTTTTTCATTGAATCTTTTTATGTCTCTCCATTGATTTGGATCTTTTTCATGTCTTCTTTAATTCTCATTTATTTGGAGAATTACATTTTATAATTCTCAACATGGAGATCTTTTGCTTCTTTCTTTAGATTACATAGAACTTTTATGTCTCAATAAAGATGTAGAAAGTGGAAAGAGATGATTACAGGACAGCTGTAGTGCAGGTCATGAAGGCTTGCAGGCCCTCAGAAGGATTCCTGTGGGCTCTTCTGTCTACTTCCGGCTTTCAGCAGGTCCCTACCTTGCACTGGGGAAGATCACGTAGATCTTTCTCAGATTTTCTGTCTTACCTCCACCACACTTCAGCACTTGGCAAAGACTTCTTGGCCGATGCATGTGAACTTGACCTGTGGCTGGGACTCCTTGGAGTTCTAACTTTAAGCACAGTTTATCTGATTGTTCTGTATTCTGATTACAGGAGACTTATACTCCTGCTGCTGCTCCTCCAGGTGTGAGAGCCGCCATGGATCTTCTTTCACTTGTAAAGGGCTCATCAGTTTTCAGAACTTACTTCATGTAGATGTCTTTGTCTCATCCAGTCTCTGAAAATGTCTGTTTTTGTACCTTATCTATCTGCTTGTTAGGATAGGAACAATGATCTCTTTCAACTTTTCTATCCAAACTGAATTGTAGACGTTCCACGTAAAGCTTTAGAGAATATTCAGTTAAAATACATGGAGAAGAGACTAACTGTCTTAATATGACTGTCCATGTGGATCTTTGTCTTAGAGAACTATGTGGCATATTATTTACAATATATGAACATATTGGCAAAGCATTTGTAATAGGTGAACTTAGGAAATTCAGTCAGTATCCTTAGATGGAGTTATATAGCTTCCAAATTAATTTTATTTACTTTTTAATTTATTTCTTTAAGAGCTCCATTTCCCAAAAGTATGCTGCAATGTGTGTGTATGTGTGTGTGTGTGTACCTTACCAAATTTAATAGATTTGGAAAATGTTCCCCAGGCATTGGAAATCACAACACCAGCTGCATAGTGCAAAGTGATTTGTGGAACTATCGACGTGAGAAAAATGGTAGGAGTTACAGTTTCTTGACATCAAATTTAGTCATATGGATGTCTGAAGTACGAATGTTGAGGAGACGGCAGTAGAGAAAGTGCTGTTTAAGGAACTCACATTTTAACATTTTACAGGGCAATAGGTAACGTTCTTTGGGTGATATGAACTTAGTACAATGGAATTTTTATTACTGATTTCATTTGTCCATTTCAAAAGAGATTTTGATGTTATTTTTAATTACTTCTTTCATTGTTCTTAAAATTTTTAGAGACGAAAGGTTTGTGTTTTATCCTAAGTATATACTAAACTGGCTTTGTTTTGTTTTTTTTTTTTTTGGGTACTGGGAATTGAACCCACAACCTCGTGTTTGACAGGCAGGCACTGTGCTGCTGAACTATATCCCTGATTCCTATATCCTAAACTCTTATAAGCCCCTATATTCCTATATTATTCTATGTAATATTTTCCATGCAGTAATTTCTGATTGAAATAATGTGCATCTGTAAGTATCTAAATTCCTCCAGTGGTGGTGAGAACACCTTTCTTCAGTGGAACTAGTGAGTAGTATGCCTGGTGGGAAAACTTAAACCTGGTAACAAACAGCTGGAACTTGTTAACTGAAATAGGCACCCGCAGTAATGTGCTGTTTAAGGTGGTCTTTTTAACTCAGGTGCTGTAATCAAGTTGAGAGGCTTTCTGGAGAATTTTCCTTTATAAACAATATTGTGGTACAGAAATGTAAGGATTGTTAATTTATGTGATATGTATTTAATTAGGAAAAAGTACAAACAATCAAGCTGGCTTTAAGGAGAAGAGATTTATTTGTTTTCCCTGCTAAGAGACATGAAAATATTGACATTGTTTTCTATTCTTTTCCAAGGCAGGAATAGGAACTTCAGACATCAAATTTAAAAACAGTGTAATTTGGTTTCTAGTTCAGCATCTGTATAGATCTTCGGACCTATTCCCATTCACCTGCAGGGACGTGCGACTGTAATCCAGCGTATCCAGTGCTGCTACTGGGAGCTGGTGCTGAGTGAGGCGGGGATTGAGCCCAAGACCCTTCCTTCGGTTCCTGGCAGTGTCACTTGTAGAAGTTGCTTAACCTCCCTGAGACTCACTTTCTCCACTGAGGAGAAATGGAGATAAGATGACTCTCAGCCTCACAGGATTATTGAAATGTTAACAGATAATTTGTATAGTTGGTGAAAGAGTAAACATTTTATTATCTTCATTGTAACTAGTTATGTAGAGAAAGACTGAATGACGACCTTATAGTTTTGTAGCTTTTGGGTTTTTTTTCCTTCTTTTTCTATCTTTTTAATTTTTTGTTTTTTTGGTACCGGGAATCGAACTCAGGACCTTGTGCTTGCCAGGCAGGTGCTTGTGCCATGGAGCTGTATCCCTGGCCTTCTGACTATCTTTGATAATGGATAGTTATTTCTTTTTTCTTTTGTACTTTTAAGTAATACATAAAAACCTAAGGTTTGTAAAACTTAATGCAGTAGCATGTGATATTCCATTTGGGTAGTTACTCCTATCTACTCATACTGTACTTTCATATTAAGCTAAAAAAAAAATAAAAGCAGCATCCAGTTGGTGTCATCCTTAGGTCAGTGGCCAGGTGCCATATGTTACTCTTTCTCTGAATACTGTCAATCTTGCCTGGAGTCCACTTGCTCAGGGACATAGGGCTCCAAGCCACACTCTCAAGTATTGGGCTTGTATAGACTAGATTGCAGTTTTGCATATGCTTTTACATATATATTACTGTACTACATATAGGCTTTGAGCTC
Source organism: Chinchilla lanigera (assembly GCF_000276665.1). Classification (NCBI taxonomy): domain Eukaryota; kingdom Metazoa; phylum Chordata; class Mammalia; order Rodentia; family Chinchillidae; genus Chinchilla; species Chinchilla lanigera. The sequence goes on along the minus strand of NW_004955444.1, from coordinate 11,373,957 downwards.
TGCAAATAATTGCCCAACAGCAGAATAGTTGCTACACATTGCCCATGGACTGTTTCATTCCATCCCCAGAAGCTTACTTCGTGAAGAGGTAAGATGATGCACATTCTCTTTAGGCAAGAAACTATTGATGCTAGGAGAGATTTTCCTTTTTGCAGTAGTTGAGCAAATTTTCGGCATCTTTGTGGCAAGGTAGCTAAAGTCAGATAAACCTTGAACTGACATTGCCTATTACTTTCTTTGTTGCTTTGTATGACCCAAGTCAGGAAAATGCATAAATATTTTTGAGTCATTATAGCTTTATATTTCCCTGGAAGGAAAGTTTTCTTGTTTACTTACACTCAACTTGCCTCATGAATATTCAGTTGTCAACAGAGCTGCAAGCCCGTATCCATGCAAATGAACCCATTAGTAGCATTTTGCTGGTTCCTATTTGATTCAGGATGTAGAAGTATTTGTGATATTTCATATTTTATTTTGTTGATTTTGGAAACATAGGATTTTGATAATTGTTATGCCAAAATTTTAAAGTTGAGGTCATCATTTAGCTTTTTGCATTTCTTAAATGTATAATCAAATGCCTTTCTACATGTTAACATAATTTTTGGAAAACAAATTATTAGTGAAAAATATGAAGGTCTTAAGAATAGTCTTTAAATCCTTTACTATCCAGGCGTGGTGGTGCATGCCTGTAATCCCAGCACTTGGGAGGCTGAGGCAGGAGGATCCTTGTGAGTTCAAGACCAGTCTGAGCTACAAAGTGAGCTCAAGGCCAGCCTGAACTGCATAGCAAGATCTTATTTCAAAAAGACAAAAAAATAAACTAAAATCCTTTACTTATTTATGCCTGTGCAACATCTGTTCCTCTTAGTTGATAATTCATGTCATTGATTTTAACTTGCTGTATGGATATTGTTAAAAATAATGATTCTCCTTCCTTCAGAGGTTGTGTTATTATTAACAAAAATAATGAAAATATCATCCAATAAGTATATTTGGCCATAAAATAAAAATCATAACAAAATATTTACATATTGTCCTGGATGTGCCAGTTGCTTTACATATATTTATTTAAGCCTAAGAGCAAATCCTTAGGGTAGAGCACATTTGTTTAATTTCTTTAAATAAATATGGAAACTCTGCCTCAGAGAGGTAAGGTTAGTTATCTAGTAGTTGGCAGGCTTGAAATTTGAACTCAGGCAAGGACTCCAAAGTTCCAGCTGTAAAACCCACTTTATGCCGTTGTCTTGTTGCATTTCAGTAAAGTCCACAGTTTGGACTACGGTTGATTGTGCCAACATCTGACATTGTTTCCACAAGGACTTAAAGAGTGCCCTGTTTATTAAATCACTACATATCGGAAGTGTTTCATGTACTCTCTGTGCCATCAATCTGTTTATAAGTTCAACCAACACTAACCATTTCTATGACTATATATTCATTCCCTTTAGGAATAGAGAATAAGTAGAATTAAAGGAGAAAGGAAACAAAGTACAGACTAAGAAATAGGTGGTACATTGAGTGAAGAGGGTAAAGACACTATTCCGCCGGGAGAAAGGGGAGAAAGGGACATAGTAAATCAGAGGAGCAATCACATACTGACATTTGTTATAAGTCACAGATGCTTTTAGTTAAAGGGTGGAAAAGGTTAGATGTCAGTATTTTTTGTGCTTTCTTTCTCTCCCTCTCTCTCTTCTTTCCTTTCTTCCTTTCTTGTGCTGGCATCAAACCCAGGTCCTTGAATATGTTAAGCAAGTGTAGCTCGACCACTAAGCTACACTCTCAGCCATAGATGTCAGTTTTAAGCAACAGGTCTAGTGCTCATAGGGACCTAAATTTCATAGCTGTAACACTAGGAGCCAGTGTAGATAAGGTTAAAGAAATAAAAAAGTTTTTTTTACATTAGTTAAACTAAATATCTATCATGAAGTCAGTTTAAAAATCTTTTTGCTATACCTCCTGGAGTTTCCCAGTGACTAAAATCATAGGGCGAGGGAAAAAGAAGGCTCCGGATGCCAGGTGAGGGCAGAGCTTCGTGCTGGGATCCCTGATTTGTTTTTCGGGGTTGTTTTCAAGCGTCGAATACTTTTCCTTCTCCCACAGCTTGCATTTCCTTTGCATGGGAACTGGATTCTTGAATAAGGACTTTACAGGAATAGTGTTCTGCACTTTAAATTCGGGAAGTGACCAGCTTCCTGTGCTAGGGACAAATCTGTGCTTGAGAATATTATCTATATAATGCACTTTGTACTTCCCGCTCTGCCTTTTCTTTCATTGTGCTGTGTTATTTGAGTTATCTGCTATCAATGTAAATTCCTGACCAACACAATATGAAGTATTATACCAGAGACACAATAGCCTACAGAGATTTCAGTATAAATATTTGTCTAATATTAAAAATAAGGCAGTTTAGCCAACATCTTATTCTGGGACAACTCACAGATACGTTCTTGTAAGCTTACAGATTGCTTAAGAAATCCATTTTCTCCCACCGTGATCATCATGTGACACTGTGAAGCATCTTTTCATGTGAAATGCCATCAGCAAAATGGTGGAATATTTGAAGTAGCTTTTTGTCTCTCTCTTTCTCTTCTTCTCTCATTAAAGGTGTATTATTTTCTTCTGACATTAAGCTCCTTTACAAAAATAATGATTTGTTTGAAGAGAAGGGAGGGGACTAGGAAAAAAAGAACTAAGATATATCACGTACAGGTACAAATTCCCTACGATGAATGTGATCTTTGTGTATGTCTAAATTGTACCAATAAGCTTAATTTCACAAATTAAACAAAAACAAAGATAATGATTTTTCATACACAAAGGAATACATTTTAATTTAACTTTTGTAAACTAGCCTGATAAATTATCAATGTTTAATAGTTCTATTGGTGCTGTAGAGGGCTGGTAGCATGGAGAAGAACTAAGACAACTTCAAGGTTGTTGGTTTCCTGCCATATCTTTAGAGACCTCCTCTCAATGGCCCGTCACTTTGTTATCCCGTGAAATTCTCACAGGCTCAGATTTTGCGCCATCTCATTGAAATTAAGGCTGAACTCTGGTTATGCTTCACGTATGCAGTCCAATTTTTATTAACGCTTTGTTCTCTTGGCCTTGTCAAGAATTGATGAAATAGACAACAACCTCTATTAGATCTTACAGTTTTATCCTAAGTAAACTTTTCCCCCTATCTTCTACTCTTAGTGAATTTCCAAATCCCTAGAATGTTTAGAATGCGAACATATGAATAGAGAGATTCACATGTATGTACAACTTTGGAGGACTGCATTGGAATCCTGAGCAGAAAGATCTAGTACAGTGCCTAAGACATAATATTTTAAAAATACAGAGAGATCTCAACTTAGGATGGTTTCACTTAATGATTTTTCAATTTGACATGCAGTGAAAGACACTGGATAGTTTTCCAGGCTAGCAGTACGCCGGGACTCTCTCCTGATGCTGGGCAGAGGCAACGAGCTGCAGCTCCCAGCCAGCTGTGTGATTCCAAGGGAAAATGATACTCTACAATGTAAGCTAGGATGTTCTGTAGGTTAATGGATTAAACACATTTTTGACTTACGATATTTTCAGCTCCCATAGGGTTTGTCAGCACATAACCCCCATTATAAATTGAGGATCATCTGTCAACATTGTAGAATTTTTTTCCTCAATGCCCTAAATTACAATATTGTCTTAATATCAGGGAATTCTTCAAAAGCAAGTCAGATTGGTTTAATAGAGAAGTTGAGAAGAGAAGGCAGAGGGTTTACCCTTCAGTTCTTTTTTCTTGGGAGTTCAGTAATAATTAAAACCAATAGAAGTAACAGAACTAGAGCTGTGGGTGTAGTAATAGCGGAAAGTGGTAACAGTGGAACTATCAGCTAGTATTTATGGTGTGTTTGGCCTGGGCACAGTGCCAGTGGAAATTACTCATGAGGAAACGGACTTGGCGCTTCTGGGGTCTCACACATGCTCTGTGCAGTGGTGACTTTCATCCCAGGACACGTTCTGTAGTTATAGCTATGTTGGATGGGTATTTCCAGGTGTGCCAGGGAAAGAATGTGGAGAATTCATTACAAGGGCTTCCAGACACCCACTGTAAACGTCATACATTGACTCATCTTTTTTACTTTCTTTAATTGACTTTTCTCTAGACTTCGGTGCATCTCTGACTGTTCTGGAAAGAGATATCCGTCATCCAAAACATTTTAAGGAACAAAAGATCTTCATGAGTCAAATTATACTTGGAATGAATAGGCCATGAAGAATTTGTTGCTAGAAGTTTACTTCATTAGAAAAATAAAAATTTAAAATAAAGGATTTGAGGTTGTTTCAATCCTTGTGAAATCCAGATGCGCCCATGTCTGCCTGAGTTGGCTCTAACAAATATGGGAGTTAACATCGCATTCAATTTTAGATTCTTTGTGAAACAAAGTTAAATAAACTAGGTACCAATTTTCTTAGGTTTGTTTTTAAGTGTTTTCTCCCATCTCCCATCATGGGGAGACTGTTTCACTCATGATTTTAAGATCAAAGGCCATTTTAAAACTTAGAAATCTGGAGTGGTGAGCACTAAAAATTCATAAAGGTCAAATGGTCAGTGCTAATAATTCATAAAGGCCGAAAGGACCTTGAAAAAAACCTTATGATTTTGGCTACAGAAATTTCCATAAGAAAAATGGAATTTTTATTTTTTTAAAGTTTGGGAATACGTGGCAATAACATTCAACTGTGGATCTGGGTACAATAGGGAAGAGTGGTGACTCCGGCAAAAGGAAGTGATATGTGGCTCCCTGAGCTCCAGTGTTTTCTCGTCACTGAGGAATACAAAACAGCATTTTATTTTCTCCAAGCATTTGGAGAAAGGCTGTAATTACTGACTTTTATGTGAATACTTTTTTTTTTTAATGGTAGTAATTGAATCAATGTTTCCATTATGTTGTGCTATGCTACAACATACCTCCACTGCTTCTGACGCTGCTGTAGACCAGTTGATTGTCATAGGCCAATGGTAGTTCAATATTCTGGAAAAATGCTATTTTTATAGGCTGAACTATGAGATGCTTTTGTAGGAGTTGCAATCACAGAAGCAAACCACCGCCTAGACCAAATAAAAAGTTAAAGACAGTAATAAAGTTAACAAAAGTCTAACTTAAGAAAAGTTTGCATTTATTGTGGTATTTTACTATAGTCAACTCCACAAATTTCCTATTTTTCACTTTCTATTTATTTATTGATTGATTGATTAATTGCTGTACTCGGAATTGAACACAGAAGCTTGTGCCTGCGCTCTACCACTGAATGCATCTCCAGTTCTTTTTATCTTTTTTAATTTTTGAGACAGTCTCACTCACTTGCCCAGGGTTGGCTTAAACTTGCTTGTTCTTCTGCCTCTGCCTCCTGAGTAACTGCAAGTACAGGCATGCACCACGTAAACTGAATTTTGCATAACTATAGTTCCATTTAAAATGTTTTCATCTTATCCTTTGTCCAGCTTCACTGTTGACTTTTCAGCCACCTAACATTAAGCATCTTGAAAACCCTGTGCTGTGTACATAATGTCACAGTTTTGTGCTGACAAAGGATGAATTTTTTCTGCTGAAAACTTCCAGAGAGCATAGTTTTTCATATTTATTTTTTGGGTTGTTGAGGTCAAACGTAGAACACACTAAAAATGTTTTAATTATCTTAAAATCTTGGACAAAGGAGTTTAATTTTTTAATCCAGAAAGTGTGGTCAAAATTATTTTTCACCCAGCCCGAGATAATAGTGAGGTTCACGTGGATTACTTAAATAATTGATCTGAAAAAGAATAAAATATCTTTTGGTGGGAAATTGAGCCAATATTAAAAGCCTCTCAATTGCAATGACATAAGAAATCCTCTTATCTTTGGATTGTAAAGAAGTATTATTAATCAAAAGGCTTTCACTGGGGTGTTAACGTGTTCTTTGGGTGTCACTGCAATCATGTTAGGCATTTATTTATGTAAATCTAGTGATGGTAAATCCTATTTTAATGACTTGTAGAGTGATAAATGCCTTTATTGGTGAGTCTTAAATGCTACTGAACTACTAACAAATGACTTATTATTCAGAAAGTTTTTGCAATTTTTTATTGATGGAATGTTGTCATGGTAGCAGAGGGAAAAACCATGCCAAAGATGAAAAGATACTGGTCATGCTCTGTCAGGGCTTGTGGTCTGGTGGGAAGCAGACAAGCAGGTCAACACTATTTTATGCTTATTCAGTGTATATGTGAGTGGAAAGACATTACTAAACTCCCTATAGTGCCCAGGAGTGTACCTCACAACAAAAGAATTATCTGCTCCAAGTATCAGCATGGTCAGGATTGAGAAACTGCTGTATGGTGATTATGTGATACCTTTTATCTCAAGTTGCTCATGAACATTTGGAAAGATAGTTGTTGTGGTTTAGGTCTAAAATATCTTCAAAAAATCTCATGTGTTTTGAGATGGGGCCTGCTCAAGAGATGGGACTCCAAGGGCATGACCTTGAAGAGTGTATTCTTGTCTCTTCCTATCCTGCTCTCTCTGCTTCCTAGCTGCTGCTAAATGAGTGGCTTTGCTCCACTTTTCCCTTCACCATGCTGTTTCTGTGTTGGAGTTGGCTATTATGGATTAAACCCATTGGAAACTGGGCCAAGTAAATCATTCTTCATTTTGAATTTGGGGTGTTGAGTCTTTTATCCCAATGATGGGAAAATGACTAATGTAGAAAATTGATACCATAGAAGTGGGGTCATTGCTATGGCTGTACCTGATCATTTGGTTTGGGAGCCTTTAAAACTAGTTTACAGATAAAACTGGACAGATTTAGAGATGCTGGCTAGGGAGCCTTAGATTGCTGTAAGTAGAGCTTGCTGAGTAATTCTGGTTGGAGCTCAGAAGACCAGAATGCTTATAGGAATGTGGAGTGCTAGACTCAGCATATTTCAGTTGGGAATGAGGACTATATTGGAAGCTTGACTAGAGGCTATATTTGTTTTGTTTTAGCAAAAAAGTAATGAAGATGAAAAGTAATGAAAAGAGATGTACTCTATGATTTTGTCCAGGTTCTAAAACTTTATGTGAGGAGCCTGCTCTGGACTGAGCCCCTAAAAACTGTGAGCCAAGATAAACCTTTCCTATTTTAGAGTTGTGGGTGTTGGGTATCGCACCTCAGTGACAAGAAAGTAACTAAGACTCCATCCATCACAGGCATGAGGGTATAATGGGTTAACTCTTTGGAAAGACTTTGCTTTGAAAAGAGAACCCCAAGCCATCTAGTTCCTTTAGGGTAGCCTACGGAAGTATATCCTCAACTTCAGCCATATGGGCACTTGGAGGTGGCTGAAGCCATGGTCCAATGGGGACCAGCTACTGCTTGAGCTGGAGGCAGACTTTAGCATTATTTATGTGGTACTGCTTTTTTCAGGCATGTAGATTGCAAGAGTTGTGGACTCATGGAGACTTCTACCCAGATTTCAAAGGAAATCCTGAAAGTCTAAACAGTGTACCTCTGAGAAGCTATGGAGACTCCAGGAAGTTGAAGGTGACAGGAATGTGAAACATTTACTGAGGAAAACTGTAAGCAGTGAGCAGGCCCTGTCCAAGAGAAAGCCCATGTGGGCTACTACCATCAAGGCAGTTGGGGCAGGTTGCCCAAGCCTTTTGGACTTCCCGTCTTACCACGATTTGCCTCAGGAGCTAGATATGAAGCTATAGGATTTAATGTTTGTGCTGCTGGTTTTGGGTCTTTGGTCCAGTTTCTATCCCCTTGTTTTCTCTTTTGAAATTGGAATGTTGACTCTGTGTCATTGTTTGATGTATTTAACTTCTTAAAATAATTATTTTCACCAGGGCTCACAGCTAAGAATTTAGCTTGAGTCTCAGAGGAGACTTTGGATTTGGACCTTTCAGCAAAGCTAGAACTGTTAAGACTTTGGCAACTCTCAGATATGGACTAAATTCATTATGCATAATGAGATGGTCATGAGCCTTTTGGTGGCTAAATGCAGAATGCTACGGTTTAAGTCTGAATGTCCCCCAAAAGTCTTGTGTGTTTGGAGATGGGGCCTGGTTCAGAAGAGGTGCGTCATTGGGGGCATGCCTGGAAGGAAGTGTTGTCCCTGGCCTTTCTTTGCTCTCTCTGCTTCCTGACTGCCCCGAGGTGAGTAGCTTTTCTCCAACATGTGCTTCCACCATACTGCTTCAGCCTTAGAGCTGCCAAATGGAGTGAACCCTCTGGAAACTGGGCTAAACAAATTGCTCCTCCTTTCAGTTCTGGGTGTCAGTTATATTCTCCCAGTGATGAGAAAGTGACTAATAGAGTAATACACTAGCAAAATTAATACTGCACAAATAGTAATGTAAACCATCTAGTTAAGATCATAATTCTTTACTCATTCCTCAAAAATGAATTGAATACTCATCAAGTGCCAAGTATTGCCCTGGAAGGGGAAAAGGAATAGTCTCTGCCTTCAAGTTTTCCCACCTACATGTAGGAGACAGAAAACAGACACTGGAACGTTGAGGAGTGGAACGTGGAAGGCTATCGGAAAGACAAAGGAAAGCCGTGTGGGAGTTGAGTGTGATAGGGGTTAGGCAACGGAATATTGATGGCTATTGGAAAGGCAAAGGAAAGCCATGTGGGAGTTGGCTGTGATAGGGGTTAGCCAATGGAACATGTTCCTTTGGGTGGTTAAGAGAGATCTGAAGACCTGGCATTTAAGCTGAAAACTGAATGAAGACAAGAGATATACCAATACAAAGTATTCCAGGCAGAGGAGGAGATTGGAAAACTATGCTGAGGTGGAAATAAGGCCAATACAATGTTGGGGAGGAATAGGAAGGCTAGTGTGGGTTGGGAAGTGGTCCAGAGTGAGGGAAGTAGAATGGAGTGAGAAGGGAACGGAGGGAGGGAGGGAGGGAGGGAAGGAGACAGAAAGAGAGAGAAAGGGAGAGAGAGAGGAGGACGAGGAGGAGGAGCAGAGAGAATCAAAGCTGGAGTGGGGAGGAGTGATACTCTTGTGGCTGGAGCGTATGTGTCCCTCAAAACATATATGTTGAAACCCAATTGGGAGATTGAGAGGGGATGTATTCCCCTCATCCCACTAAGAGTCTTTTGTATCGAGTGGATGCAGATATGGAGAGACATACAAGGGACAAAGGAGAGCAAATGAAGTTGGCCAGTGTGCCCAAGTAATGCCGGAGATGTACTAAGAGAAAGATCAAGTTTAATCCCATAGCAGCTTTGAATAGTATAGATTTATGGTGACAGACCTTGGACGCTGGATCTTGAAAAGCCCTTGGAATTATCACAAGGTATTATATAGCTTTTGAAATATTTTATATGTTTATTATTACAGTAAACTCATTGGTCGGTTTTTGCATTTACCTTCAATCTCCCCCTCCCCAGTGCTTGGGATCACACTCAGGACTTCACATGCTACGAGCACTCCACCATGAGCTACATGCTGATCCCCTTACCTTTTAATGTACTGAAACTGTACTTCTTTATTGTGTATTTCAATTTACCTGTCTCCTCCTTGCAAGGTGGAGCGGAGACTTGACTGTGATGCACATCAGTACATCCTGTATACACAGAACAGAACTTCTCAAGGAGAAGTCTGATTTGGAATTTTGTGAAAACCTTTCAGGATATATACAAGCTCAACATTTTTTTCATAGTAATACTGAGACTTTTTTTTTTTACTATGGTGACATTACTGATGGTGTGGAGGCAGTGGTGCAGGAGACTGCTGATGCCGTAGTGTGAATCAGTGCTGTAGCACCGAACTGTACTTATAGTCCCTGTGTACTTCGCTGCCACCTACCCACGGGGGGGACGGTTTTGCTTAAAAATATTCTTTACAAGACAGGCAAAAGTAATTTTATGGGGTATTCATTATTGCGCATTTCTTTTTTAATATCCTGTGTCTACCTATGTGCTTCTGCGCAAGTATTGTGCTTGTCTCCAGGAAAAGAGCTTGTGTGATTGTTTGAGTTGCTATGGAACATCATATTTACTTGAAATAATGACTGTGGGACAAAGAATGGTTTCTGTTTTGGAGTGTTTGGCAGGCATTTGCTCAGAAAAATGAAGTGAGCCGGTCACTTTAAGGAAAACAGCTGATAGTATTTGTCTATGACAGACTTCAACTTTTAAGTGAATTTTCAGTTTGGAAAATTTGTTTCCATCTCTGTGAACTTTAGAGCATCCTAATACTTAGACACGTTTCTAATGAACTGGGTACTGCTATTGATAAATGTAATGTGTTTGTGTTTTTAATATCTTATAATAAAATATATCAATATTTGTAAGAAAAACATAACAAGGTCAGGGCTGGGTTAGGTATATAATCTATATAAAATGAATATACCTTTTCCTGCAAAAGGGCAGCCTCTCTTGAAATTTTCTCTTTTTACAGTATACATATTGCTTAGTCCCATTTTCACAGTGACGGAGTGCTGCTAATGTAAAATATTAGAAGTAATAAAGCTGAATGCCCACAAGATACTGTGGCACCAGATGTCAAGAATTGAAAGTGCCAACTATTAAAATCTGCTTGAGAATAATCTACGACTGTCTGTGTGCCTGACTGATGAAAAGAGCAGGAGGGACAAGCAGAGGGAGGGAAACCATAGATTTATAACTTTAAAGTGTAAAATAAGAAAATGTATTTTGAAAATGAAACGTAGTGAGCTTTGCTTTACAAATGAAATGGCAGCGGCACCAACGGGCAGCTGAGATTGCTGTCGTCTCCCTCTCCCATCTCAGTGAGTTCCTTCTTTTGATCTCAATACCAAATTGGTGACATTTTTGGTGTTATTAAACTTTACTGTATGATATTTAAAATTCTTTTTTCCAAATACATAAGAGTAAAACAATATAAGTCAATTTAAAGAGAAAATAAAGGATTCTGCTCTCTGAGTGGGAAAAAAGTAGCCTCTGACAAGAGCGTTAGCCGAGGATGTATGTCTGTGCAACCCTTGGTAGGGGGCTGATGGTGACTCGAGCACATGTTGACATGTGTGGGCGGAAGTGTTCCCAGAAGGGCGTCTACCGGCCTCATTTCTCCAAATAAAACCTAACCTATCTGATCTGTCCTGCCTGTGTGCATCAGCTTGGCCTTCAGAGATCATCATAACCAGTGCACATAGGCCAGATCATGATTTTTATAGAGAGAGGGTGGATCCTCTGGCTGGGTACCAAAACTCCAAGTGACTGGGTAAGATGGTTATGTACAGAGATAAGCATTATTTGACTTTGAGTGGAAAGTCAGAGAAGTCAGTAAGCTTGTTTTCCCAGTAAATCTCTAAGTTTGTTTTTTTTTTTCAATGTTTGGAACAATAAATATAAAGAAATGAATATCAGAAGGATGTGTCATGAAGCTACACTGAAGTCACCTAGGGGTGTGTTCACAATGCACATTTCTAGATCCTAAACCAATTGGCTAAATCAGCCTTTGAGAAATAGGGTTTAAAATAGGGTTTAAAAACTTTTAAAATTTATAAGTTCTCCAAGTCTTACACACAGTAAAAACCCCAAGAGCCACTGTCATTAAAAAGCTATTTTCTAGTGCTCATTTTCAAATATATTTGTGTCAAGATGAAGATTATCTAACTGTAAAACTGGACTAGTGGGAACAACTGAATGTAGAGTTAAAACTGGATGGAATCTGTCATGTATTTTTGTGACTCAGTTACTAATGTTTCCTTGACTGATATGAAAAGTATTAAATGCCCAGTTACTGAGGTCTGTAAGGAGTCGGTAGATCTTGGATAATTCTGAGAATGTATTTATTTTTATTTTCAAGAAGGAAGAATTAAATTTTTTTTTTTTTTTTTAAAGTCAAACAATTTTCATGATTGGGCACTGCCAGCAAACAATCTAAAACCTGCTTGCATTGTGGTACAATTGAAAAGAAATACCTGGTCAGATATTGTTCCAGGTTTTCTTTTATATACATTTAAATAAAACGTTCCATATTGTCATGGTGGATAAGAAGGTAAAAATGTCAGGTAAAGATGTGGTATACTGCATTGGCTTTATGTTCCTTTTGAACTCATATTTTAACTCAGTTTTACTACTTCCTAGCTTTAATTTAGTGGTTGCAGAATATGACTCAGTTCTGTTTATGAAGAAAAGGTTTATAATTCTAGAAATGAAGTTTAAGTTTTGCTTGCACAAGATGTTACCTGTTTACTATGTGGTCAACATAAAATGTAAACTAGTCAAGTAAACCATCCTTGTTATTTTAAAACTAAATAGAAAGATCTGAAAAGCATTTGTGGTATGAGTGTTTGGATAATACTCAAGAATAACAAAGCTAAAATAAAAATCAGAATGCTCATAATGTTTTTCTCAGCCAGTTATACATAACTTCAACTAATAGTTAAAAATTTAGATCACAATTCCAATAAAAATTAAGATTCCATCCAACACTTCCTTATTCATTTTATTTAATTCAACTGATGATAAAGAGTTGAGGCTGTTAGTTTTGATACGGTTTTGTAGTTACAGGATCTGAAACAAATTGATTATTCAGGAATAAGGATGGTCAGGAAGCTCAGGTTAGAAGTGAGGTCTTGTGGTTCATATGTGTGATTTTTGAAATAGTTTTGAGGCTTTTAGATTTTTAAAATAAAAGTTATAGCATGCTTACAGCCAAATATTCTGAAAATAAGGTTTACAAAGTTCTTAAGTGTATTTGAAGTGAGGGGGAGTACTTTGAGGAGGATTTGTGGCAATATGTCTTTCCCTGTCATATTTTTAAAAAACTTTAAACAGTCATTGTATTTGTTGACTACATTGGATATATATATTCTATCTATATTATCTATCTGTCTGTCTGTCTTTGACTTTCTTATTTATAAGGGAGTCACTTCACAATTTCTGCCATTTTACTTTTCTATTAGAAATAGCATTGTATCAGATTCTGGTGTTTTTGTGCTTTGTAATGCTTAAAAGTTTAGGAAACACCTGCCTTTAAATGTTTACCCCAGAACTTTGAAAGCCTGGGTGGATAAATTTAATTTATACAGACAATGATTTTTGACTCTGCCTTACATCATAAGGAAGTATAATTCTCAGGGAGGAGCAGCTATGCACAGGAGCTCACATGTTACAACATAACTATTTTACTCAGATATTGGATCTTTAAATGGGTTTCTTGAAAAAAAATTAATCTAATTCTGATCATCACCCAGTCATTTTTTGCCCTAATGTCACTTTTAAATGGCTGTTCTTGTTTCACACAGGCATTCTTACACCGAATGAACCAGTGTGCAGCTGCAAAAGTTGACAAGAATGTAACGGAGGAAACAGTGAAGGTGAGGCTGGGCAAGGGCCGCTTGTCGCAGGCGTGAGTTCCCAGCGGTGACGTGTGACCTGTGAGACCCTCCTGCAGGAACTTCCCACTTCTCCTCAGTGCCCCATGAGTTCCTGGGCCAGTGTCACCATCTCAGTAATAATGTGAAAAAGGGGCCAGGGTGTGGGGAAAGAAAGTAGGGTTAGAGGAGGCATGTAAGTCTAGAGAATTTTTTCACCAAGGTCTTGGAAGTGTTTGAAGGAAGGAAGAAAAATAAACTTAAGAAGCAAGACCTAACATTAGCTTCTCTGAGCGGAAGAAAGTTGAATAAGCTGGCAGACAATTGGCAGAGCGACAGGAGGTGGGCAATTCTGGACCTCTGGTCTGTGTGGTTGCTAAAGAATGAAACTTGGATACTCCATGGGTACAGGAAAAAAGTCTGTATGTCTTCAACTCAGAAGCAGATATATAACATTTCTTTTAAAATGTGGGGAAGGGGATGGGAAGTGGTACAGCAGAGCTTTCCACTGTGGGAGGACCCTGGATTTGATCCCCAACAATACACGCAGGCATGCACGTGCACGCACACACACACACACACACACACACACACACGGACACAGCATGAGGAAAATTTTAAAGAGTTTGGAAAAAATAAAGAATGACCAATAAGAATCAATTATCCTCTAGTGCTTATTTATTCAAGTTTTATAAATCATCTTTGATATTGATGATGCTAACTTACTGTTGTCTTTCACTGCAAGTGAAAAAAATCTTTTGAGGATATTTTAGGTTTTTCTGGCTCTTATTTTCTCATAAGTTAAATATTCAACTTTCAAATTTTCCCACTATGGGGCTGTTTTAGTTAGTGAGCTTATGAACAAAATCAATTTAAGCTCCAAATAGACTGGAAAACTATTTGCGTCACCTGTCAGAACTCCGGATGAATGAAGAGGTTCCCCACCGGTGATTCAGGGAGGCCAACAGATTGCTATATCCTCTCCAGTGATTGCCTTCCAGGGCATCAGCTTTGCATCTGAGCTGGCTCTTCCCCTGGCCACAGAGTGACCTCATAGTTGTCCGAGTTGTTACTCCCACACAGGACTTTTCAGAAGGACAGAAGTTCTGTGTATCCCAGGATGCCCTTCCTAGGGGCAGATACCCTTCTCCAAAAGTCTTCCAACAAATCTGTGTACAGTTTTAACTTCAGACCATCCTGTCATGCTTGGATTTGGCCACTCAGACTTTGCCTTGGAAGACAGGCTAAGTGTCCTGGTTTGCAAAGTTGTATGAAAGTGGATAAAACTTAGGTTCTGTCAGCAAGGCAAGAGGAAGGAATGGATGTAGCATAGCTCCCCACTGAAATTTTCAGCTTGTAGAGAGAATACTGGACTCTCATAGACACTTTAAAATTTTATTTTATTGCTTCACTACTGCACTTACACATTTTTTTTTTTTTTACAGATGTTGTTTTCCAACATCGAAGATATCCTTGCAGTACATAAAGAATTCTTAAAAGTTGTAGAAGAATGCTTACATCCTGAACCTAATGCTCAACAAGAAGTGGGAACCTGCTTTCTTCATTTTGTAGGATAAATTTCTGTTTATTTAAAAAGTTCTCTCTCCCTTGATTTTAAGATTTAGCTCTTGGCATAGCAAAATGTGTGAATTCAGTGCTAGAAGTAAACTCTGACCCCAAAAGTTTAGGGTCTTTTAAGGCCAGTGAAATCTTGTACTCCAAGGCAGAAAAGGGAGAGTGTCTCACATCATCCATTTTGCTCAGTGAAGAGTGAACAGCCTTTTCTCTTTCCCAACAAGTTAGTTCCTCGCATCCTCTCTAGCTTTGAATCCTAATGAATATTCAGGCTGTTCATAATGAATAGATTTTTATGTTTCCCTCAAACGCAGAGCATTTTTCTTTTGAAGCGGAAAATCCTCACTCTTAAAATGGCACTATGAGCTTTTATTAGTCAGAATGTTCTCTTGTTAATCAGCTTGTGACAGACTTGGATGTGAACAAACTGAGTATGGCTGTGTGTGGATTTTCCTCAAGGGTGGCTTCTCAGAAGGTTGTACTGAGCAGCGCAGAAGGCGTAGGAGCTGGCGTTCAGTGGTCACAAATTGTATGGCCCAGACCTGTGTGACAATTTCCATGGCTTTCTTTATACACCATAGCTGAAATTATTTATGCAGTTGAGTTGCAAAGTGAGAAACCACCTAAGCAGTCAGCATTACTCCCAGAACTAAAAGGCATTCGTATTAAAAAAAGAAAATGAAAATGAATGCTGCTATTTATGCCATTCCCTTAATGCTAATTTTCAGAGTACCATTTTGAATCCATATATTTATGAAAATGTGATACAATGAGCTTTTTACTTAAGAATATGTATCACAACATAGCAATCAAACTGTATATTTTTATTTTCTAGTTTGTCTTTCCTAAAGGTTTTTTTTTTTTTTTTTTGGTTTTTCTGCGGTACCGGGAACCGAACTCACGACCTTGCGCTTGCCAGGCAGGCGCTTTTGCCGCTGAGCTAAATCCCCAGCCCCTTTCCTAAAGGTTTTGATGAACAATATCTGTCTGTATATGATGAGCAGGCTCAGCATATGTTCTTTTAATAGTCAGGAAATGTTCTAGAAAGATAATTATATTAAAGGGAGAGGCTTCTTGCATGTAAGAAGGTCGAACTGTTCTTTCTTGGGTGTGGTTGGAAGCCGTGGGTGTTTGTGTCTATTTACCCATGCCTGTTGCTTTGCAAGAAAGAATCAGAATTCTCTGCCAGCATAGTAGTTGCTATCTCAGTCTAGGGTTGCCTATGGGAATCTTGCAGTCTGACAGTCATTTCCCTAATAGCACATTATGAATATGTCATCCAGGAATTGAGCTAAACTTCCTGAAGTTTATTTTCATCTGGCTCATACATGCTCATCCCTGACTAATTCAATAATTCTCTGCTATCTATGTACAATAGTGCTTAGTGTTCCAAACACATGACTTTGACATGTCAAAGGATAGACTTTTTATATTTGATCAATAAATATTCTGTGTCTCCTTTTATTGGTACTGCACTGTTAGTTATTAATCATAACCAATTTGAGGAAACTTACAAGTGGAAGGGAGTTTGGAGATAATGATATTAAAACTCCTTTCTTTTGGAAAGAATTCCCTCTGTCTATGAAAACCATTCATTTTGTTCCTACTTTGTCACTTTTAGTGATAACTCTAATGATTAGAAGATCTCTGTGTCCGCTCAAATCTGCCCATCACTGTTTTTATAATTCCCACCAAAGGTCCGAGTGTTATGTTTTGGAGCTACGTGCATTTACCTTTTGCAGTATAACAGCTGTTGAAAGCAGCTACTATTCCCTGGCTTTTCTATGCTAAGGATTATCTCTCTCTGAAATGACTTCTCACTTGCCATGTCTTCAGGGGCTGTCATTCTCTTAGCTGCTTGTTGCCTTATACTGTTCTGTTTGTCAGTCTCCCTATTAGAGGCACCATCCAAATTGGTGTCTGTGAACTGCAGGGTACTAAGTTTTGCTATTCCTTTATGATCTGGCACATGAATTTCTCTTCATCTAATACGGCTTTTTACCCTCTCCCTGCCTCGGAATCAAGGATTTATTCCCCTGGACCTTGCACAGAATAGCATCTTTTTAAAACCTGTCTCCATGGTCTCACAGAGCGGTTCGGTGTTCTCTATTCTTTGCCACCACATGATTCATTGCTCTGTGATTGCATTCATCGTATTAGAGTACAGTTTATGCATCATATGGGAGTGCAATTTATGTCTTTCTCCTTTTCTAGACTATTCTTTATGGATCGGGTGGATTATGAATTTCTCCTTTTCTAGGCTTTTCTTTATGTAGCTATATTTTCTTAATATAGCTCTTGAGATCCAGAAAACAGTGAAGTTTATATATGTCAACAGGTTAAAATTTCAAAATGAATAAAGTGACTCTATTCTGTCTTGAATTCACAGAAAGACAAGTTTCGTATCTATGATGAATATTGTAGTAACCATGAAAAAGCACAGAAATTGCTTCTTGAACTTAACAAAATCAGAACAATTCGGACATTTCTTTTGGTAAGTACACGTTTATGTGTTACCTTGTGTTAATATTTGTTGATAGGCTTAGTAAGAATCAAGGAGTAGCATCAGTGTGGTATAAAAAGCCATTTGTGAAGTACTGTGAGGTTCAGCATATGCAAGCTTTGATAAATGCAGGCAGAGTCCTTGAATAAATAAGCGAGAGCTAGGATAAATAAGCTGTGTATGGGGAAATACTGCTAATGCCCTCTCCTGGTTGATTATGAATTGCTCATGAGAGCCTGCAAGTTTCCAGGAGTGAAGAACTCATGCTGGAGTTCAGCGTTGCTTTGTATCCTTGGCTCCCCAGGGCTTCATTTACTTCCGCTCAAAGACCTGTAAATAAGGCAGAAACAGAAATAACGCGAATCAGGGAGAAAACAAATGTAAAGTTTGACCTTTCTCCTACACATTCCTTGTGCAATTTTCATGAAAATAGCAAGAATATATATTTAATTTTTTGAGGTAGCACAAATAAACACATATTTTGTCAGTTACTTGGACAATCTAACTGACAGTGAGGACCACAGTATAAGTGTGCAGTTCCTGATATTTCTGGAGTTGCACAAGCATTTCCCAAATCCAATTGTAGAACATTTCTGTCACCTGAGAAAAAAATCCCTCAAGTCTCTTTACAGCCTACGTCTCCTTCTACTGTTTGTTCGAGGCAACTGATGATTTGCTTTCATCTCTAGATTTGCCTTTCTTGGATATTTTATATAAATGGAACCATACAATATAATTTTGGGGCCTAATTTTTTTTTTTTTAGTAAAGTCTTTCTGAGGTTCATTTTTAGAGAATGTTTTTTAGCTTCATACCTGAATACTGTTTCACTCTGACTATAGCATATTTTGTTTATGTCTCTTTAAATTAATAAAGATTAAGGTTGAGCTTAGTGTATAATATTTACCATGAATGTTATGAACATTCATGCAGTAAGTCCTGTGTACACGTAAAGTTTCACTCTCTTGGGTAGATCATAGGAGTGAAATTACTGATCATGTTCTAAGTTTTCTTTTGCTGGTATAGATGAGCTATATCTGCTAGCTCTGTAGGAAGATTCTAATTTCTACGTATCTTTGCCAAAATTTAGTGTTACCAGTTTTTCTGATTATAACCATACTAGTGCGTGTGTAGTGGTATCACACAGGGGTCTAAATGTGCATTTTTCTGATGGCTATTGATATTAAGCATGCTTTCACCTGCTTATTAGCCAGTCATATATTTAATGAAATGCTTATTCAAATCTTTTGGCTATTTTTAAATTAGAATGTCTACCTTATACTGAGCTGCCTGTTCATTGTTTTGAATGCAGATTCTGTATCTAAAATACAATTTTCAGATATTTCTTCCCACTGTGATTTATCTGATCATTTTAAAAAATACTCTCTTTGAAAAATAAGTTTTAGAATTTGATGAAATTTAATTTATTATTTTTTTTCCATTATGACCATGCTTTTCTTACCATATTTAAGAAATCTGTATTTGGATATTATATTTATTTTTTCCTGAGTGTTTTATTATTTTGATGCTGTTGTGATTGGAGTTTACTTAATGTCATTTTTGGGTTGTTTATTACTGTATAGAGAAAGTTAGTTGACTTGTATATATTGACCTCTTATCCTGCAATCTAATTTCATGTATTAGTTCCAGTAATGCTTTTGGAGATGCTTCAGGATATTTTACACACAGGATCGTACCTGAAAATAAAAAAAAGTTTTACTTCTTCTTTTTCCAATGTGAGTGTCATAATTTTTTCCTTGCATTTTGGTACTAGCTGGAACCTTCAGTGGATTGTTGAGTAAGAGTATCAAAGTAGACACACTTGCCTTGTAAATTTAGGGGTTTTTTGTAGACCTCTTTTTAGGTTTTTATTATATTCCTAGTTTATGGAGAGTTTTTACTAGTTTTTTTTTTGAAGTATTTTAAAATTATGACTTATTACACATATTATATGGTATGAATATTATTCAAATGAATTAAGAAAGCTATAACTTACTAGTCGTACTATGGAGAATCACATTATTGAAGAGAGTTATTGTGTCCAAGTATAATTGTTGTCTTTCTTACCCTTCAATTTTGTCAGCTTTTGCTTTATGTGTTTTGGGGCTCTGGTTTTAGATGCGTATACCTTCTTGCTGGTAGATTCCTGTTTCTATTTATCATTATGAAATGCCCCTCCGTTAAAGTCTCTTTTCCTGATATTGTTATGGCAGGGACAGCCCTCTCACTACTTGTAATTTTATCTTTATTCTTTATTTTTCTTAGAAACTTGTGATGATCTTTGAAATATTTTTCATAGGCAGCCTAAGTCAGATCTTGCTTTTTATCTAACCTTACAATCTCTGCCTTTTGACTGAAGTGTTTAGTTTGTTTGCCTTTAACGTCATTACTGATACGGTTGTATTTATATGGACCATTTTGTAACTTTTTATTATGAGTCTCTGCACCTCTTTTCCTGTCTCTTTGTGTGTCAGACAGGTATTTTTAGTGTATCTTTTTATTCCTCCATTGATTCTGTGAACTATATTTTAAGGATATTTTTTTTCCAGTAGCAGGAATCGAACTCATGACCTTATGCTTGCCAGGCAGGCACTGTGCCACTGAGCTAAATCCCCAGCCCCTATTTTAAGAATATTAAAAATAATTTTTTCTATAAACTACAGTATGTGTGTTATCAAGTTCATTTTCTGTTACTATTGATATAATTCCAGTAAAATATACGTGGTACTTTGTTACAATATTTCCTATGTGCATGTGAGAAACATTCCATTTCCTCCCTCCTCCAGTGGGTTCTTATGGCCAAACACGTCACACTATATGTTATGAACCTTGCAACCCAGTGGTATAACTTTGATTATTATATATTTAGTGTATATTTATACAGTCTTTCATATTAACCTATTTACCATTTCTAGCCTTCTATTTCTTCTGGTATATTTTACTCCAACTTTAGAGCCTTTTAATCTGAAGAATGATCTAATTTCTTATAAGAGATTTCTATTAGTATTGGCTTCTCTGACATTTTATCTGGGAATATCTTTACTTTGCCTTCATTTTTCAAGGATAATTTTGTTGGATATAAACTCTTGATTGTAGGTATTTTCCTTTCAGCAATTTAAATACGCCATTCCACTCCTTAGGGCATCCATTGCTTCTGAATGATGAGAAGGCATTTGTTACGTTGTTTTCATACTTTATATAATGCGTATTTTTCTATCTCTGCCTTTAATATTTTAAAGGGAATCAGATCATTTCCATTGGTTTGTATCCAATTCCACTGAGTATTTTTTGTGCCATCTCAAATGTGCCGTTTAGCCTAACTAGGGAATTATTTTTTTCATTTCATGTCTATTTAGTTTGGCTAACTTTATAATTCTCTACTGAGATGTCCTATTTGTTTATGTATTATCAGTGTATTGTCCTTAAGTTTTTAAAACAGGGTTCAGCAGATTTCTTGGACATATTTATAGTAGCTATTTTAATTCTTTGTTTTCTAAATCCAACAACTGGGCACATTGAGAGGTTTTTTTTTTTTACTGTGTGAATCATATTTTCTTGTTCCTTTGTGCATCTCATAATTTTTTATTATAAGCTAGACATTTAAACAAATTACTCTATGTTATGGTTTGTGTCTAGATGTCCCCTTAAAGCCTCATGTGGTCATAGGGCTTTTCAGAAGTGGCTGAATCTAGAGTGTATGATGCTAGAGTTAAGGGTGTGAGATTAGTTCATTGACTGGTTAAGCACCACCTTAGTCCCAGCAGCAGATAGAGTATAAAAGGGGCAGAAAGACGCTATTAAGCTCCACTGCTGCTTTTGCTGTATTTTGCTGCCATGAACTGTTGCTCCTCTGCCGTGTGCCCTGCTGCCTTGGAGCCAGCTGATTGTGGATTGAAACCTCTACAAACTGTAAGCTAAATAAACCTTCTCCCCTTTAACTTTGAATGTTGGGTATTTTGTCCCAGCAATGAGAGAAAAGTAACTATGACACTGTAGCGATTCTGGATTTTAATATTTTCAACCTGAGATTAGTTACTATTTTTTGTTTATATGTATCATATGTTTTGTTTTAGTAAGTTGTTCAAAATTAATCCAAGAATTTGTGTGTCTTATTTGTGCAACTCATAATATCTCTGCTTATTTGTTTTTATAATTTAGCTTTGCTTGTTAGGAATCACTCCTGTGACTGCTTTTCTTAATAGTCAGCCAGGGATTTGTCAAAAGTATTTGAACATTATTATCTATCTTGTCCATGGATGTGAGTACGAGTCTGAAATCAGGGAGTTTGCAAGTTGATTCAGGTTTCATGCCCCGTGGGACTTTCTTAGGTCTTTTGTACAGGTGCACACAACCAAGTTTCTCCAAGCTGACAAAATTTGGGCTGATGGTCGTTCTGTTTAGTTTTCAGGTTGTACATGATGATAGGTCCTTGGTTATGCTGTGACCATAGTAAGCTTTATGATCAGGAAAATCTCTAGAAGCTTATTTAAGAAATACATTTTTATGCATGGATATTTAGTATAGCTCATGATTCTAAGCCAATCTAAGATAGTGAACAACCTCTGCAGTTGTGAAGAGAGTGCATAATCTCTATAATATCAAAAAAATGGAAATGTTTTGGGCAGTTATACGTTCTTTTATGGCTCTACAGCCCAGAGCGAAGTAGGGAGTGGCCACATTGATAAGAGTGCTAAGTCATGTTCAGATCCTGAAATATTACTGGAAATATGTGGATAATATCTAGATGATTGTGTTTCTAAAGATTTCTCCTGGGAGAAAATACCATACATACCTTGCAGATATTTTGATACTCTGGTTGAAGGAAGGAAAGGAATTCCCCAAGAACATGCTGTAGAATGACAAGCACCACTTGCTGCTCTGCTTCCAGTGTGTCTGGGGGAAGTTACTTTTGTGGGTTTTGTTTTACTGACTTGAGAGTGAGGATAAGTTTCCAGGTTAGTGGAGGAGACGGTTTTGCACCATTGGGCTTCCTTTCACATCCTGCCCTGCTCAGCACTTGGGCTTTCTTCTTAATGAATATAGAACAATATTTTCAAATGGTATCGAAGCTACTAGTTTATCAGTTTTTGTTAGATTTTAAGTATTCCTTCTATGGCCGTCACTCTGAAAGGCAAGATTTGGGCAAGTTCCAAGTCTTTCTTTGTATTGTTTAAGAAGATGAAGACTTTATTTATCTGACTCAGTTTTCTCTTGATCACTACTTTATGGTTAGAAGAAGCTCACCTGTCCATGTTTGGTGGTTTTTATATTTCTATAATCCTTGATCTCTGTGGAGATCTTTTCTGGCCTCCCTCTTTCTCTGTGACTGGCTTTCCTGAGGTCTTTTGTTGAGTGTGACTTAGAGATCACTTGGCTGAAACATGCCAGTTTTCCAGAGATGAAAACTAGAACTCTGAAATCAGCCAAAGACATATCACTGACTGGTCAGTGGTAGAGCTTAGTTAGAAGTTATAACCTCATTGCCTTTGTACCTCTTTACACCTGCTCTTCTACAACACAAGGTCCTGTTTTTTCTGAACAAAATCTCTGTTTCTGTCTGTCTGTCTCTCTCTGTCTCTTCTCTGTCTCCCTCTCCCTCTCCCTTTCTCCATCTCTTTATCATTAGTGTTGTCTTTATATTTACCTTTTCCCTTACATGTCAAACTCCAGAGAATATTTATGAAGTAATTTGTGTAGATTCAACATGTATTTTGCATTCTGGAACCAATGTGAAAGATTGTGCTATTTGTAACTGAAAACAGTACGCTCCTCTTAGAAGACATATGTGAGGATATCTCTTTTCACCACTTTTCAGTATAAACTTTCATGAGAGAAGAAAATATAGCAGTCCATGTGTGAAAAATGTACTGTACTTGATTGTGCATATTTCCACCCAGAACTGCATGCTGCTTGGAGGGCGAAAAAACACCGATGTTCCCCTGGAAGGCTACTTGGTAACTCCCATACAGAGGATATGCAAATACCCTCTCCTTTTGAAGGTATTGTATATGCTACCTCATTGTAGCATTTTCTTTAAAATTGCGTATTTTCTTGATGATCTTTTGAAAGAATTATTTTAAAAAGTCTGACATTCTAAAAAAAAGGCTGGCCATAATTATTGGAAAGATGGCTACTTTATCACACATTTATCTATAGAGTAGGAAGCAGATCTTTAGGGGAAAAATCACTAAAATGAGCTCTTAGTGCTCTTTGTAGAAAGCATACGTACTTGAGTTTCATTCAGAATAAATGCATTAGTTTCAAGAGAGATCCCATTATGTCCATTATGACTATTTTATGTGCCACTTTAGCTATAGGGCCCTTTATTTTAAGTAAATTCACTGTTAGTATATTTTTTTGCTTCCCAAACTTTCATAAATTTATGACACTTATATAATTTCGGAGCTTGGTTTCTGAATCATTATTGTAATGGAATGTCATGGATCACATGGGACTATAAATGATAGAGTATGCACAGAGATTGGTAAAAAACACTACCTCTTAAATCCGTCACTAATGCTTGTCAGCCTGTCTCCTTCTTAGTCAATATTTTTATAATGACAAATATATTTCACAGTACTACCTATTGGCATTACTGAAAAGTTTCATGAATAGGTGAGTGTGCCAGTTTTTGAAACTACACTTTTTGGGAGTATAATGTGAGGATAGGCAGTCTAGGTACTAGTTGAGCACAAGAGCTCTGCGCAGCAATTTCAAGGTTCTGTTTACCAGCTCTCTGAGTGGGATATAGAATCTAACCCTACATAGCATTTTCCTTAATTTATAAAATAGAAAAATGAAGCCGGGCGTGGTGGCGCACGCCTGTAATCCCAGCACTCGGGAGGCTGAGGCAGGAGGATTGTTTGTGAGTTCGAAGCAGCCCAGCCTGGGCTATAAAGTGAGCTCAAGGCCAGCCTGAACTATATAGTGAGACCTTGTCTCAAAAAGACAAAAAAGAAAAGAAAAATGACAAAATTCAGCATGTAACTACAGAAATGTATATATGTATGTGTATATATATGCATTTTTATGTGTAAATACACATTTGCATGCATAATATAGGAGTATAAAATGATTATTTATACAGTATTAATTTAACTAGTACATTTAGCATAATATGTACTCTATTTATTTTAGCCACTGATATGTCTATTTGATCTATTTTAATATGTTAATTACTAATTAACATCTTCATTTTAAAAAATACTTGGAAATGCTATTGCTAGCTACATATGGTGGTACATGTCTATAATTCCAGCACTTGGGAGGCTGAGGTAGGAGGATCTCAACAAGTTCAAGGCCAGCCTGGGCTACATAGTGAGTTTAAGGTCAACCTGAAGTAATGAGAACTTCTCTCAACAAAACAAAACAACAAGCAAATAAAAAAGAAATGCTATCACCTTATTAATTGGTATTGTTATTGGTTTACTTTTTAAGATGTGTTATAAATTTGAACTAGAAATACTTTTTTACAACCATCAGAAATACATTTCACTATCATATGTTTTGTACCATCAGCTCAAAAGTTGTGCTGGATTTCTCTTTAATTGTTTCTTATTTTTTTTAATTTTTTATTTTTTTCAGACAGGATCTCACTGTGTAGTGCAAGCCAGCCTTGAACTTGCTCATGTAGCCCAGGCTGGCATGGAACACACAGTGATATCCTCCTGCCTCAGCCTCCTAAGTGCTGGGATTACAGGCAGGTACCACCATGCCCGGCTCTCTTCAATTTGAGATGGATTTATTATTCAGAGAAAAACATTAGAGATTGGGTTATAGTATTAAAATATATATATATTGGTTTTACTTGTAAAACTTCATATTAGCTTGCCCAGTCAATGCCAGCTTTGTAGTGAATAGTTGCTAGATTTTCACTGATTATTTCTCTTTGTATTTTACATTATTTGAATTCATTTCACAACTCCACACATACCCATTGGATATCATTCTATATTGCCCCACTTCCTGGCCTTCAGAATGACTTGGCTACTTCACATAGTTTACAAAAGATTGTACTACTTAGAATTTCTAGAGAAGCCTGCATGTCTCTTTTATGGATTTGTGGGCCACCATTAACGTTTTAAACCTTGTCCTGGGAGTGGTGTCTTGTGTATTCTTGTGGTGTTAATTCTGCAGGACAGAGTGTGAAATTAGTGAATTCAGGGTCAAAGTTTATAGGAAAATTTTCCTCAATAAAGAAATTCAGAAGGGTATAAGAACTGGCTGTGTTGAATGCAAACTGGCATGGTGAGACATGCCCAGCACTCAGGAGGCTGAGGCAGGAGGATCGTCATGAGTTTGTGGCCAGGCTGGGCTACATATTGAGTTCAAGGTCATTTTGAAGTGCATGTTGAAACCCTGTCTCAACAAAACAAAACGAAACAAAACAAAACAAAACGAAACAAAACAAAACAAAAAGCCGGCCTAAGTTTCCGCTGTATTTTTGAGAATGAAGAACATTCTTTTGAAGAGAGGCCTCAGGGTCTTTGTAATTGTGTTAGTTCTCTGATCCTGGCAGCTGTAGTAAAGGAACAAATGACTAATTAAAAAGTAACGTGGTCACGACTGTCTAGACAGTGGATGAAGATGTTTAATTTTGTGCTTCTAAACAACAGCTAACAAGACCTTGTTAAGAGATTAAAGATTACTGTAGTTTTGATATCCTGAATATAAAAAATATAAATAGAATTCCTCTTAAAATCCTGAACACCAAAAGCAAAAAAGGAAACCCTTGGGTATATAGTAGCTCATTCATCACAGAGAATGAACCTAAAAAATTGATGAGGACAGTAGAAATTGCTCCTTTAATGAAGTATTATGAAAATTGTAATAAAGTATTTATTTTGCTGGAGTGTAAAACATTCACAGATTTTACTCTGTTTAATTTATATTTTTATAGTTTCTCAAAAAAGGTTAGGAAATAGGGATTTCTATTATTATGAAATTTGGGGAGACAGTAGTTTGAAGATTTATTCTGTTCAAGATCCCAGGAAAATGAACACAGTCACACTGTTAATTGTTCTGTTATAACAGAAGTCAGAATTTAAAAATTACATGCCCGTGTCATATACTTGATGGTTTGAAGGAAGAAAGGTAACTTCATGTTTAAAAACAAAGTAAATGTATGCAGAAGTTAATATAACTGCAAAATGTGCCTCGGAGTAGCACATCTTCACTGACTCGACCTTTCTTTCTGATCGTTATCTGAGTGGAATTTGTGATGTCACTGAGAGAGTGGCTGTCAGGATCTTTGTAGGTTGCATTTCCTGGTCCCTCTTAGCATGCTGTACCAGAAAACCGAGGATCAAAGAGCAATTTGGGTTTTGTGTGTAAACAGGAGTTGCTGAAGCGGACCCCACGGAAACACAGTGACTACGCAGCAGTGACGGAAGCCCTCCAAGCTATGAAAGGCGTCTGCTCCAACATAAATGAGGCCAAGAGGCAGATGGAGAAGTTAGAAGTTCTGGAGGAATGGCAGTCTCACATCGAAGGCTGGGAGGTACATTTACTTTGCTCAAATGCAGAGCTGAAGACAGTTCTGAGAGGTTACATGCTAGGAGCAAACTTGTTGGGGTTGGATGGAACCATATGTGGTTGTGTTTCTGGTTACTGCTCAAGGACTGTAGTCACCTCTGAAAAATGCTTCCGTTATTATTTTAAACTATTTTTTAAGGTGGCAGTTAATTCAATTAATCTTGACCTGAGTTGTTTTATTATGGAGCCAGTAGATACCACGTGGGCCCTGAGCTTTGGTATTTCATAATTTGAACCTCATGATTTTCCCCTGATTTCTGTATTAACTTTGATCAACCAGTTCATAGCCTGGATCCTCAAGAAAGTAAAGAATGAGAGAAAAACAGGGGACTTCTCAAGAGGGGAAAGCTCAATATATGTGCTGTAATATTTTCAGACTCTCACTTAGGGGTTCAGTAAGTTCACCTACTTTCTCTAAGTTGTGATTTCTTCAATTCTAACATGAAAGAACTTACCATAATTTGGTTTTCAAGGTCAGTTCAAAATAAAAATGTTACTTCATGCATTGTTATGGACAGATTTTTAAAAGTACAAAAAAGCAAGTGTGGCTTGGAATGTTTAAGATATTTTCGAATCTCAGCTTTTTCATGAGATTGAAATCCTATTATTTTAGTGCTACACAAAAATAAATTCAAATTTGGTATTTAAATTGCCATAATTTAAATGAATCTGAGCTGTGGGCCAGTATAATTTTTTCATGTTATGCATGTTATAAAGTAAGGAATTAGGATAATTTTTTAAAAGTATAAATAAGATTGAAAATGTTTCCAGCTAAATGCTACATCACATAAAGCCAAATGGATTGTGTATGTCATTAGGGACTTGTAGTGGACTAATTTGTTTCCTGTCTTGGAGATGTTGGCTTTCATTTAGACCTAAAATTATATCTAACCAGATATGCAAAGAAACCTCAAATACTGACCTTAGGAACTGCTTCTATTTGAACAGTCTGTGCTATGAATTTTTTAAAATGCTAACAGGAGTCTGACTTTGCTTCCTCTTTGCATATTTTCTTCTACTTCAAAAGCGTCTAGGGTGACCTCGCATTTCAGCATGAATGCCACCTCTTTCAATCCGTTAGAATGGTTGTGTGTTTTACAGTTGATTCATGATGATAATTCCTTTGCTGGGGAGCGGTTGTCCTGCTGGGATGAGGAAAATGGAGTAAAGTTTGCTTTTGCAGTTCCGTTGTCACTCAAACACTGGAAGAAAAACTGAACTAACTTTAAGTGGCAGGATTTGTCAGGGAAATCTGCCAGGCCTTTTGCTAAAACAGGAACTTCAGAGATTCTTTTCAATGCTCCAGAGAAATGGAATCTGTCATAATTTTGTTTCCTTTTGGTATATATATTCTAAATTTTGAGTCTACTGCAGAAATGAGGATTCCTTAAACACTACTAATACTGTTTTCACAGTATGCTCCAGCTACTCGAAGGCAAAATATATATGAAGTGTGCTGTGTCATACATAGCCCACAGCAGAGGGTGGCTTGATTTCTCCAGGCTGTGTGGTTTTATAATAGTGAGTGCAAGAGAAAAAAATGGAGCATCAAGACAGAAGAAAGCTAGTGGAATTTAGGAAACTCTGTGGAGTGCTCAGAGAAACCAGAAAGTTCTACAGTTCTAACAGGCATGTGGCAGACGATGTCAGTGTTGGGTTCCAAGGAGGGTGGCGACATGAGTCCCACTTTAGTAGATTTTGACAATGAGTTCATGAGACCCCGACATACAGACAAGTGGGAATTTGGGGGATAAAGCTTAGCAGTGTTCAGTCAACTGGTTGGCAACTTGTGATCAGAACCTGATCACCCACCTCCACCATATGGGAGAGATGAGGGTGCCATTTTCCATTCTAGGGAGTTTAGAAGAAATTGCTAACCTGGTAGGACTCTGTAGGTGCACATTCAGACAGCAAGAATTCGGTTCCCAAGATTGTATTGTTTCTACTTTTTTTATTATTTTTTATTCTCTTTAATGGTTTGGTAATCTTGCATTCTTTCATCTGGAAATCTGAGCAACTTTATTGAAGATAACAATATGTAATATAACCACCGTTGTTAATTTTCTATCTTGTTTTGAAATTCTGTATCATTGTTGTGTTGTTTTGTTTTTGTCTTTGTGGTTGTTATTTTTTTTTTTTCTCTTTAAAAAAAGATAGAATGGGAATGGATTTTAGAGCTACTTTTGAATTGCTAACAGGAATTATTGTTTGGTCAGTGGACAGCTTTGTGTATATGTGGAGTGGATCTTTTGGGTTGGCTCAGATGTAGACGTCAGGACAGTTACATATGCCAGAGTTCCTTGAAGACTTTTCAAGGTTAGGAGCCTGGGGCAAGTGCGTGGAAACGGGTCCTGTCAAACTCTTGCAGACCTTTCAGGACTACCTGGGAAATGACACTCTTTCTTCAGTCGCTCAGATTCTCATATCCTCCCATCCACTTCCTGTTTGGGGAATAGAACTCAGTGTTTTTGCATTAAGCTACTGTAAGTCCCAAGCGCTTTTTCTAATTTTTTGGTTTTTTGATACAGGGTCTTGCAAAGTTCCTAAATTGCCTATGGGCTGAAACTTGAGATCCTCCTGCCTCAGACTCCCAGACTGCTGGGATTATAAATCTGTGCCACCACAACTGGCCAATTTGAATGGCACCCCAATCTGACATACTATAAGTTTGTATTATTGTCACTTTAGGTGGAATTTCTGTTATATAAATCATTTAATTATCCAGGGTGTCATTTCCTAATTAATCAAGTGAAGTGTATTATTCAAAACGGTAAATTCTCATAGATAACTTCCCATGTAGAATTCTGTGCTACTAAGTTATCATTTACGTTCCTGTACACTGAATTGAAGTAAATCATATGACATAGCGAACAATGCTTTTGAGCAGACTTGGCTTTAAGTCCAGCTCTTTATGTGGGGATAATATGTCAGACCTCTTTTATTTATAGTGTGGATTATTGCAGTGGACAAACTGAGTAAGTAAACATGCTTTGAGAACTGTAAAATGCTCTGAGGTAGCATTTTAAAGCTAGTTCAACAGTTGAATTTTACCCTTGAGATTTTCTCCTCATTTGTCCATCGTACATCCAAAGGTGTAATGTTACTTCAAGTTACATCGTCCAAAGTAATGAAAACTAAAAGAAAAATCAAATTAATTGGGTGGCTCACAGAATCAATAGAAGAGCTATAACCGTCAAAGTTGGAAGAGGCAAGTGACGTGGTAGGTGTGGAAGAGGAACTCATGAGATCTTCCAGGCTTCTATTTAACAACCCATTCTCACAGGAACTAATCTAGTTCTGTGGATCTGGTTAATACTTTGTGAAGGTGGCACCCCTGTGACCTCACATCCTTCCACTGGTCTCTGCCTCTTGAAGCTTCTACCACCTCACCACCACCGTACTGGGGCCCAGTCCTCCAGCACATAGCATATGAACCTGTAAGGATGAACCATATCCTACCACAGCAGTAAATCTCAACAGTTTGCTGAGGCTATAATCCCCGTTATACAAAACTTTAAGCATGGAAACTAGTTAACTTATCTGAAATCTTACAATTAGCAGGTGGCAGAGTTTAGATTTAAAAATTGGTAGCCTGCTTCTAAGGTTTATATTCCTTAGCTTGTGATATAACCACTCAGAGAGAAAATTGAGTGTTTTCCTACTTTTCCTTTAACAGTATGTTGATTATAGATACTAGGCTTTTATCAACATTTACATTGTAACTGTGGCATAGAAGATCTGTAGTTTGTTTCAGTTGTTCATTTTTGAAGTTATGGATTCTATAATTGCCTATATCTTTGCTATCTTGTCTAACACTCATAACATTTTACAAGGTATTCTACTCAAGGTAATTGTATAGCTATGATTAACATGCTTGAGCAGGAAGTTTATTAGCCGTTTCATCAGACTTGCTGTGCCGGTTGATCTTAATTATCAATTTAAATGGATTAAGAGACTCCTGGAGAGGTGATTGGATCATGTGGGTGCTATTTTCGCCCACCATGTTCATTGCTAAATATGCTGTTGGGGAGTTAAGGCCCAGTTCGAGGTGGGTCACTGGGGCCCTGGCTGTGGAGGGTGTATCTCTGCCTGGTTCTTTGACTCAGTGCTTTGCTTCCTGGAAGCCATGAAGTGTGCAGCCCTGCTGTCATGATGTTCCCGCTTGAGAGCTAGTCAAGCACAAACTGAAGCCTTGGAAACCTTAAGAAAACTGAGCCATTTCCTCCTTAAACGTAGGTATGTCAGCAACAGGAAAGCTGGCCAGTGGAGTTGCTGATTTGCTCTGTAGAGCAGGACCATACTTTCAGCTTGCTTCTTGGTTGATCATGATGTAATACTGCAACTTTTAGAATCTTACATTAGTATTTTGACAAGGGAGTATCAGTAAACACTATATATTGTTTAGTTTTTCAGTTTGAAGTCCTTGATATGTCTGTTTGGAATTAGTCTGTCCAATCTGACAAAAATCAGAATAAAGATAAGAGAAAAAAATTATTAATATTAAGGGTTGGAAGAAATGATATTCACAGTAATTATTGTTATAGAAAGTAAAGAGAAGTAGAACACAAATTTGAGACATATTCTACATATTATTCCTTTGTCTGAGGAGTAGCTGGCAAATATTTTCTCCCGTTTTGTAGTCGTCTCTTTATTCGTAGTTTTCTTTGCTGTTCTGACTTTTTAATTTGATGTGATCCCATTTGTTGATCACAAATGGGATTAACAATTTTATGTGCAATTGAGTTTTGCTCAGAAAATCTTGGCCTACACCTTTGTCTTTAAGAATTTTACCTATTTTGTCTTCCAGCAGATTAAGGGCTTCTGTTCTAATATTTAGATCTTTGATCTATTTTGATTTTAGTGTAGTGCACGGTGAGACATTTGGGTCTAGTTTCAGCCTTTGGCATGTGGATAGTGAGTTTTCCCAGCATCATTTGTTAAAGAGGCCATCTTCCTCCAGTGAAGGGATTTGACCACTTTGTGAAAGAAAACATAGCTGAGTGTCCCTGGAGTTATTTCTGTATTTTCTGTTCTATTCCACTGATCCAGAAGTTGTTTTGTTTTTTTTTTTTTTTCCAATACCATTTTCCTTTTATCACTGTAGATCTGTAGCATAACTTGAATTCTGGGATTGTGGTGCCCCCTTCCTTGTCCTTGTTGCCCAGAATTTCTTTCATTATTACAGGTCTCTTTTAGTTCCATATGAATTTTAGGATTGCTTCTCCAGTTCTGTATGGAATGTTATTGGTATTTTGATTGGGATTGCATTAAATCTATATAACAGTTTTGTAAACATGGTTGTTTTGACTATATTGTTTCTGCTTACCAGGAGCAGAGGATATATTGCCACTTTATGATATCTCCTTCAGTCTCCTTTTTTAGAGTACTATAGTTTTCATTGTCCAGGTCTTTCACTTCCTTCATTAGGTTAATCCCTAAGTATTTCATCTTTCTTAATGCTATTGTGAAGACTATTCTTTCCCCGATTTCCCTCTTGGTAAGTTTGTTATTGGTGTAAGAAACACTACTGATGTTTGAATTTTGACTTTGTATCCTGCTGTACTACTGAATTTGGGTATTAATTCTAGGGCGTTTTGGTGGTGGTTTGGGGGTCTTCTATGTAAAGGACCATGTCATCATCAAATAATGATAACTCTTCTTTTCCTATCGATATCCTTTTCATTTCTTTCCTTTGTCTTATTGTTCTAATTAATGTTGTTACTGAGTTGAGTAAAAGTAATGATAATGAACATCCTATCTTGGTCCTGATTTTAGAGGAACAGCTTTCAGCTTCTTTCTATTGTTGGCTGTTGATCTGTCTTTGAATTTTTTAAACTCTTGATATGTTCTAGATAGTAGTCCTTTGTCTGAAGGACAGTTGGCTAAAATTTTTTCCCAGTTTGTGGGCTTTCTTTTTATTCTGTTGGTGATTTCTTTAGATGTGCAAAAACTTTTCAATAAGGTGAGATCCCAGTTGATGATTCTTTGAAGTATTTCCTGTGCAGTTTGGGTTTTGTTCACAAACTGTCCGCTTACCCTTATGTCTTCAAGATTTCTACCTACTCTCTCTTCCAGTAGATTTAGTGTTTCTGTTTTAATATTTAGATCTTTGATCCATTTGATGATTTGCTGCATTCTACATTCTATTTGTCAGTATATTTTTGAGAAATTTTGCATCTATGTTCTTTAAAGAAATTGGTCTGCAGTTCTCTTTCTTTGGTTGGGTCTTTTTCTGGTTTTGGAATCAGGGTAACGCTTGCTTTTAGAAACAAAGTTGGGAATACTGCTTGCTTTTCAATTTCATTAATGAGTTTGAGGAGTACTGATGTTAGATTCTAAAATTCTCATAAAACCTGACAGTGAATTCTTCAGGATGTTGGCTTTTCTTAGTTGGTAGTTTCTTCATTACTTTTTCAGCTTCACTGAGTGATACTGGCTTATTCAGGACTTTTATATCTTCTTGATTCAGTTTTAGTAGTTCATATGTATCCATTTCCTCTGAATTTTCTATTTTATCACAGTACAGTTTTTCAAAGTAGTTGCTGATAATCTGGTTTTCGGGAGAATGCATTTTGATTTCACATTTTTCATGTCTCATTGCAGGGATTTGGGTCTTTCCTCTCCTTACTTTGGTAATATTGGCAGAGTTTCTCTATCTTGTTTAATCTTGCAAAGAACCAACTCTGATTCATTGATTCTTGGTATTTTTTTATCTGAATTTCATTAATTTCTGCCCCAATATTTATAATTTCCTTCATCTCATTATCTTTGACTTGGAATTGTTCTTGTTTGTCTAGGACTGTGAAGTGTAACACTAAGTTATTTATTTGTGTTCTTTCTGTTTTTCTGATGTGGAAATTCTCTGCTATGAACTTTTCTCTCAGGACTGCTTTCATTGCATCCCATAGGTTCCAGTGTATTGTGCTGGCATTATTGTTTCATTGTAGAAACTGCCTAATTACTTCTGTAATTTATCTGTGACCCATTGATTATTCAAGGGGTTTTATTTAATTTCTGTGTATTTACATAGTTTCTCTAGTGTTTGTTGTTGATTTCTAGTTTTAGCACAGTGGTCTGATGATATGCATGGGATAATTTTGATTCTTTTGCATTTCCTTAGGCATGCTTTATGGGCTAGTATGTGGCCTGTTTTTGAGGAAAGTCCCATGTCCTGCTGAGGAGACTGTGTATTCTGTTGTTGAATGGAACACTCTGCAGATATCTATTAAATCCTTTTGTTCAAATCTGGTATTTCTTTGTTGATTTTATTGAGTTGATCTGTCCTTTGGTGACAGTGGGGTATTGAAGTCCCCCATTACAATTATACTGGTACTTATCTGATTTGTCATGTCCATTAGTATTTGTTTTATGAAGTTGGGTGTGGCAATTTGGTGCATATATATTTGTAATTTTTAACACTTCCCATTGAGTTATTCCCTTAACCAACAGGTGTGTCTCTTAACCTTCTTTGTCCCTTCATTTTGTCTAAAATTAACATAAAAACTCCCACTTTTTTCTGGGATCTCATGTTATGGAATATTGTTTTCCATACTTTGATTTTTAATCTGTGGGTATCTTTTTGAATTAAATGCTTCTTATGTATTGCATATTGTTGGGTGTACTTTCTTGACACATTTTGCCAATCTGTATCTTTTGATTGAGGAACTGAGACCATTCGCACTGAGAATACTGAGATGTATTGGTTTATTCCTGTCACTGCAATATTTTCCTGTTGCTGATTTCTTCATTGTTTTCCCCTTTGGCTTAGCTGTTCGTCCTGCCTGGTGTATTCAGTTTTTTTACTTGCTGACATTGTTGCCTTCATTGTTGGCTTCTAGGATACCCTTTGTAACGCTGGTTTGGTGGTCATGAATTTCTTGAGGCACTCCTTGTTGTGGAAATACCTTATTTCTCCATCAATTTTAAAGGGAAGTTTTGCAGAATACATAAGTTAGCATTGGAAGGTGCTGTCTGTTAGGTCTTGAAACACTTCACTCCATGCCCTAGTGGCATTTAAAGTTTGTGTAGAGAATTCTGTTGTGGTTTTAATGGGTTTACCTTTACATGTGATTTGTTGCCTTTCTCTAACAATTTCTAAGATTTTGTCACTGTGATGGACTTCCAGAATTTTGATTATGTCACTGAGAAAAGTTCTTTTTTGGTGATGGCTGTTTGGTGTTCTATATGCCTCATTTAGTATGTTTATTTCTTCCTGTATTTGGGAAGTTTTCTACCATTATTTCTGTGAAGAGATTTTTTTATGCTGCTTGTGTTGTCCTGATTTTTCACATATTCTGATTATATTTAGAGTAGTCTTCTTTGCATCATCTATCAGTTGTTGCATTCATTTTTTGCTTTCTCTTGTTTTTCAGGTGTCTTTGAGTTGTTGGTCTTTGAAGGCATCATTCTGTCCTCACAGCAGGCCCATCCTGCTGCTCATACTTTCAATGTGATTTTTAATGTCTTAGATTTGTAATTCAAACCTTTTCATGGACTATAATTCTTTGGTGAACTGGTCATTCATTTTTTTTTTATCATTTTGTTTACCTCAGCTAGTTTTTATTAGTGCCTACTGAGAGCTCCTGGATCTTTTTGCTTATTACTTCCATTATCTCTTAATTGTATCTTCTCTAATCCCAGTATCTTTGTAAGCTGTTTATTACCCTCCCCTGCTATGCTTTTGAGTAATTCAGGTATGTGACTTATACTCTTCTGACCCTGGTGACCCCGGACTGGTTTCTGGGAAGTAGAGGGTTTGGGAGAGATTTTGTTGCCTTTACTTCCCAAGTTGCCGTTGTTTTTGTTTCTTCTGTTTTGTGCCATGGTGTGTGGATGCTTCTAGTCTAACAACTTTGTTGCTAGCATAGAAATCTCTTTAGTTTCTTTCCAGTGATGTGCTTTGGGCATGGCTAGCTGTAATCCTTTGCCACAGCCCCAAGATTCAACCACTTTGGTTATTTTGGGAGGGTAGTTATCCCAGCAACTAAGTTCTCTAGAAATGTGCTTTACTGTTGTTAATGTCACAAAGCCAATCTGAGTGTTGGCTTACAGAGAAATAGTGACAAATATGTAACCTTATTAATTCCAAACAAAATAGCTACAGTAGTATTGTCCAAGACAAATTAGATATTACCATGCCATAAGAAGCAATTATATACCACTTTAGGATTAAGCAATCCTAGAGCAGAAATCACCAATTATGATATAAACATTTAGGCAACTCATGTACTGACTTACAGCTAATATATAGTAAATGCAACAGCTTTATCTCTGCTAATGGTAGAAAAGATTTAAACAGTAATTTTATAGGGTCAACTATCAATAATCAATAATGCCTTATGGTTATATTATTAAATATTTAGGATTTGGTAATGGTGGGAGGCAAAAGCAAAACTTTGAAACTTTAAACTCTATGATATGAGGACAACTTTAATAGAAGATTATAAAAGGAGGAAAAAGTAAAGAAATTATATAGAGTAAAAGTTGGAAAAATAGCCAAAAAAGGATAATTTAAAAGAAAGAAGATGAAAAATAGAGAAATAAAAGAAGAAAAGGAGATTAGAGCAAGGCTGAAGGACAAAGGAAGGTTATTGAAGTCCCAGAAACTGGTGAAGAAGATAGGAGAGGAGGAAAGAGGAAAGTAAAAATTGAACAAAACAAAACAAAAATCTAAAAACAATGTTCACACACAAAAAACAAACAACAAACCCCAAATGAACAAAACCAAAGGCAAAAAGTAAAGAAAAGGAGAAAAAAACAAAAGACAAAGGACAAAAAACAAAAGAGAGAAAGAAAAGAAATTTCGATGTGATTTCGAGCCTGTGGTTACCTTCCAAAATCTACAGTTTTGTGGCAATGATCAGTTCAAGATATGTTCCTGCGCTTGCTGGTAGACAGAAGAGGCGGTCGGAGCCCAGATCCATGCTGGATATTCCCCAGTAAGCTGGCAGTGTGATTAGGGCAGGGTGCCCATTCTGAGACATTTAGTCATGGAAATTCAGGCTGAACCTGGCCTCTGTTGTAGTGGTGGGACTTGGGTTGTTTAGATGATAACACTTTGGTATCTCTTGCCATCCTGACCATGGGTCCTTGGCCATGGACGTCCCCTGTGGTTGTCCCTCCCAGTCACCGGACACTGGAAGCCCTGAGATGAAACCCACTTGAGGCTGCTGAGTCCCAGGTTCCGGTGGCCCCTCCCTAGAATAGTGTCCAACCAAGCACTCTTTCCAGTGTATATGGCAGGTGCTTGACAGGAGTTGCTCACCAGCTGTTAGACCATCAGCTGGTCCATTCCACTGGTGCATTTGTCCCTGAGGACCCCTGGAGTCATCTTCCACCATGCCTCTGAGATTTAATCTTCCTTTCTCATGAGCTGTAAGCCAGGAGTCAGGGAGAAAGTGCATATGGCCCCTTCCTTTTTCTGGATTGTGTTCCGCTCTTCCATTTCTTTGTAGACTTCAGTTTTCCCAACGGATCCTGGGTCCCAGGAGTTGGTCTCCCTCCTTCTTTGCTTCCTCAAATTGTTATTTGCCGGTGTCTGGGTTGAGAATCTTGGAGAGGCTGGTTTATTGCTGCTTACTACTCCACCATCTTCCTGAAAGTTCTTGATTATCTATTTACATAGAAATGCCATACTATGAAACCATTCTCAAGTTACCTCTGGTGTTGGAATCTATTTTTGCTTATACTTGAGATTGTAACTGACAATCTATTGATTTCAAGTTGTGCTCTCTTATTTCTTGATTTAGAGTCTTCCAGAGATTGTTGATGAAACTTTTCTTAAAAAAGTTTTGGCTTTTGTCATCTGTATCTGGTGACTTGGATGCAAATGGAATTGATGTTCCTATTTGAGGATTAGCAGTTCTGGAAAAAGCACAGAGAGTGAAATCTACATAGGGAAACAGAATTTCATGAGAAGGAGAGAGGAAAATTTGATACTGACTTTATCTTGGTAAACAGATAACTATATTATTACCTTGGTAAATGGTAATCTGTATTGTTAGTTTGATTTATCTTATATGAGATAGAATTCAGGTTAGTTTACTTAATAATTTGAACCTCAGAAACAGTAAATCAAATGCTAAGTATTTTTTTTCTTTTTGGAGGTATAAAATAAATATTTTATAAAAGCATGGTATAAAACTATGGTATTTCTCATTTCATGTTTGATTTCATGGTATTTTAGAATGCTTTCTCTTGGTAAGAATATTCAAATGATTCATCAGTTTTCTCAAGAGACCCTTTTGATATTGAAACTACTCTCTTGAAATGCCCATCAAGTTTCCCTTCTGTCAGTTTTCTTTTCTTCCACCAGGAATGGGTCTAGGCCTGTTAGATCTTTGTCAGTGTATTGCATGTGAGTGAGGAACTTCAAGGCTTTGTGTTATCCTTTATCTTTTCCAATACTGGGGCTTTTCCTTGTAGTCAGTTTGTGTTTTTCTGATTGACATGCAACATTTAGTTGTTGAAATGAACAAGATAGACTCTGGTCTGAATGGATTCTAATTTTAAATATAGTCACTTTACTAATCAATAGCTTCATATTCTGATGAGGCCAACTTGGAAGAGATTTCCTGGGAGAATATATTTAAAACATTGCCTGAAATGTGGAAATGTATGAAATGTTTAGTATTTATGTAGATAAGTTATTTGTTATATATGGCTGTTCAGTGACTAAGAATATATTTGATAAAGATAGATATTTAGAGTTGAAAATTATTGATTTTCAAAATGAATAAAAATCACTGACCAGGTAAAAATATTATGCATAGTTAAACGAATGTTCAGTAATTATGAAATATACAATAGTGTAAAAAAAGTTAAAAATGTTAAAAGAGTTATACACCTCCAAAGATTGTCATGAAATATAAATATAAATTCAACTCCAGGGGCAATGATTTATTATTATTTATTTATAAGGAACAATATCTTGATCTTAGAAAAAAATTATAATAGGACTAACATGTAAAAAGGAAACTGAAGTTAATTTTCATATAGTCAAATTATATTCATGAAGCTGTGCAAGTTTTTGCCAAATCTCCATTTATACATTTGGATGTACCACTGGATAAAAAGAAATAAAAAAGGGAAACATCTAAAAATTTATTGATTGATTGAATGATTGATTTTTTTGTTTTTTTCTGGTACCAGAAATCAAACTCACAAACTTGCGCTTGCCAGGCAGGTGCTGTGCTGCTGAGCTAAATCCCCAGCACCCTAAAAATTTAAAATATATTCATAATAAACACAACTATGTTAAAATAATAGTACTTTATTAACTTTAACTTTTGGAAGTTTCTTTTCATAAGTGTGAGTTGCAATTTAAATTTTTAAAATTGATCAGAAAAACAACGTGATTTTTGTGTGAATATGAAATTTTAATTTAATGACCTGAATTTTTAATATAAAAATAAAAGTAAAAACATTGACTTAAACAAGAATCGGAAATTTGCCTCTATGTGACACGAAACCAGATACTCTGGGAAACTGAGTGGCAGTCGTGAGGTAGGAGGGTCACAAGTGGGAGCCTCTCCTGGGCATCTTAGGGATTCAGGGAAACCCTGTCTGAAAATAAAATACAATAAAGAATAAAAGAAATCAGGTCAGGGATATAGCTCAGTGGCATAAGCGCCTGCCTGGCAAGCTCAAGGTCCTGAGTTCAATTCCCACTACCAAAAATAAAAGAAAAGAAAAAAGGAATCAGGCAGATTTAAATTTAAATTCAAATTCTCTTGCAGAGAACACCTGCATGGCTCTACTGACAATTCTTTTTTAAAAACCACTTAATTACATTATTTAGAAATAAAATAGACTATAATTTTTATAATGATTCAAAATAGACATTGATATTCTAGTTTCTGCTGTTGATTCAAAGGCCCGGCCTCCTTCTCCTTCGACTCTCCTGTAGGTTAGGTCTCGGTTAAGAACTGATTTGTCCTTCAATCATGTCATCTCAGAGGGCAGTCAATAAAGGCTTAATCAATAAATGTGCCTATGTCAGTTATTTTATAAATCATGCAAAATTTTTTGAAAGTCGCTCCCTTTCAATAATTTTTGTTTTTATTTATTTATTTTCTCTTCTTTACCTGAGGAATGAATATATAAATTGTTACCTGTTGGAAATTTAGGCAGTTTCATATAATTCCCTATGTGTCCTTGGAGCCTATGCTGGGGAAAACAAATAAGAAAGGAAAAGCATGGACACGAACACTATGAATTATTTTGGAATGATCTCTGTTCTGCATAGCACACATAACCTGTCTCACATATGCGTATGCACATAAACTGTTTGAAAGCAGACCCAGTGTCTGCTGAGACTGATCAGGTGACTGGAGATACATTCAGTATGGCTGCTTGTCCTCTTTGAACTCTGTCTCTACATACATTCATTCTTAGTAAAAGCAAGTATGATTGTAAGGAGAAGAATGATTAGATATAAGTTTCAGCCAAGTAATCACACGTTACCTCTTTTGTTTTCCTCGCCTCAGGGCTCCAACATTACTGACACCTGCACTGAAATGCTGATGTGTGGAGTTTTGCTGAAAATTTCCTCTGGAAACATTCAAGAACGGGTGTTTTTTCTTTTTGATAATCTTTTGGTGTACTGCAAAAGAAAACACAGGTAAGATCATAAAGGAGTCACACTTTAGCAATGTTTTATGCATCTCATATTTTCCTCTCTACTCCCCAGAAGTCAGCATATGTCCAGTAACCTGCTTCGGATCCTAGTCTGTTCCACTGCTCTTCTCATCTCCCTGTTGGGCGACGCTGCAGTGTCACTGTCATCTCATGATGCCGCCACCCTTCATCCCGCCAAGGACAGTTGTTGGTCCCAACTTGTGTCCTGCAGGGCCCAGAGGAGAGGCTTGTGTGTCTTCCCTTATCCCTCCTGTGTCCCAGCCACTTCTCTCTCTTCCCTTTGGACTCCTAGCACACGTAACGTTTCTTCCATTTGTCTTTCCTATCTAACTGCGTTGCATGTTGACTCCATTTTACAGAGAACTTAATGTCTCCGTGCTGTACACAAGTTCAGTGAGTGCTGTAGCTCTTGGGTCACTATCTTTCCACTTTACTGCTATCACCAGTCTTATTCCAAACTCACATGATTGACTCAGAGTTCATCCAGAGGCTGTGGAAATCCGATAGACTTTTATCTATAATGGTCCTTACCTCTGTTACACCCGAGTCACCTGTTCTATGGTTGTACCTTTACCTTGTCAGTATCAGCAGTTATGTAATCACCGTTCCCATTTTGAGCCTCCCATTCTGCATATCCTCTTCCTTCTGGCTGTCCTTCTCTGGAATTCCCATGTAAGCTACTTGTTGACTGGGTCCATCACCATTGTTCCATACAGTGTCTAAAGCTTCCTGTTTTAAAGAAAGAGGTCTCCAATGTGATTCTCTTCCATCTGTCTACTCTCCTGCATGGTAGAGTTTTATGTTATCATTTTTTCTTATTTCCCTCTCAGGAACCTTCAGTGTATCTTTAATCCACTTTACTCCCCTAAACTGCTCATGTCAAAGGGACTGCTCTGTTTCCTACTCCAAGTCACTTTTTCTACTCTTTAAAGGTCTACTTGTTTCCTTAGCAGCATCTAACTTATTCGAGTACTTCTTAAGACACTTACTGTAGCTGGAGCACGTTTGTTTTAGTGAGATGGTACTGACAGGCTTCATTTCATTGACACGGAAGGCGTGTGGTTGAAAGTGCAGGGTTTTGAGTGATTGTGCTTAATTCAGAAGTCAGGAAACTATAACCAAACATTTTCTGGCAGACTGAGAATGAGAGATATAAAACTGATTTATTAGGCAGATTGAGGGAACATAATTTTTTATGCCTTGAAGTAAGTTTTCCTAAGTCAGCAAAATGCCCAGAGCAAGTTAGTGAAAATTTGGCAGCTATATTAATGATACATGATAATTCATCCATGTGGGTTGCAGTGTTAGAATTTTCTAGAAGGAGATATTAATTAAAAAAAACAATGGCATGAAACACGAAAATGTAGGACTACAATATCTACCTTCATGAAAAGGAGCAAGTTAGCAGCAAAGCTGGAAGATACAAGGGGTGAATAGGAATACAGTGAATATCAAAATTCAAAAAACAAACTTTATTAATGTAAGAGACATAGTGCTAAAAATGTGTCTGAGGCAAGGGACAATATTTTGAGGGGGATTAATGACAATGTATCTTTTGCCATAATAAGTTTTTAAAATTTAAACATTCACCATAAATTTTGGTCACCCCATGTTGCTCCAATGTTCATGGCAATTTCTGTCAGATAAAAACATACAGTGTGTTCTTCTGCACCTTATTCACTGGATCTCTTGCACCGTGGCACTCTTGGCATTTCTCCGTAGTCAGAATGACATCAAAAGGGAAATGTTTTGAATCAGTTCAAGGTATCAGGGCAGCCAAGACCGCTCAACTAAGAACACGAAAGGACTTCCAGAACCACTTCATAAAAGGGCAAGAATGAGAGGAGAAGAGTATTCAAAGTAAAGAGTATAGTTTTGGGTGTTTAATGACCAATATGTCTTTCTCTGTAATAAATTAAAAAAATTTTAACATTCACTATATTTTTTATCACACCTCATAACTAATTTTCATCTGTATGTTAATGAGGTTTAATTTTTTTTTTTATTTTTGAGATGGGCTCTCACTGTGTTGCCTAGGTTGGTCTTGAGCTCCTGGGCCTAAGTGATCTTCCTGCCTCAACCACAGAAGTAGCTAAGATTCAAGGCTCATACTGTACTCAGCTCACAGTTCCCTTTTATCAGATGTGAGAATGAAGCTATTCATTTATTTTACCATTTTCTTCTAAATTCTTTGTGTTTGATAGCAAGATTGGGGTTAATAGAAATAGGCTTTAGGAAGCTGTAGAAGAGGCCATTAATTTTGCTTGTGTTTAAACCATTAAATTGCAATGTGAATCAGTATATTTTTGGTAGAATTATTAAAGACTTTAGTTTGAGAATAAGATCTTTTTTCCTTACAGTTGATTTTATCTTTATATATGTATGTCTGCCATCAAGTCCAGAATATTTGCAAAACGAACATCGGTGTACAAATTATGATATGATGTCATCTCATGGCTGTAATTCTTAAATAAGTTAAGTAACATGAAAAGCTTCATAAAACTAAATTCCTACAGTTTAATAAATAATCCTTAATAAATGTGTACTATGAACCAAATGCATAATGGTTAGACATGGAAGTAACTGTTCAGTTTGATATAATTATTCCCTTGCAGTATTGCTAAAGCCCTGTGAATTAACCATCTTTCAATCTGCATTTAGAATACTTCACTTCCTCTATGAACTGCACCTTAGCACAAACTTTCTAAGATCTAGAGATCCTTCAGATAGTATGAGTAAATGGAGCCTCTTCCAAAGTCCCACAGTATTATAATACAAATATCAAACACCTGATGTATTTATTCATATTCTAAAGTTACATTCTTTAGAGAGGAGTGCTAGATTAAGCTGGATCCTACCTCTGGATCTTTCTAATGGTCTTAATCTTAGGAGATATAGATTAAGGAATGATTTATGAGGTAGTATTTGACAAATTAATATGATGTTACTTAGTTTGGCTTGTTTATGTACTTTATGATTAGTTATATAATATATTTAGTTTTTTATGATTCAGTAGTTTCTAAAAAAATATCACTTTTGTGTAAAACAATAATTTATTTATTTTAAGTGGTCTATAACATCCCTTTGGTTTACTGTCAAAAATTAACACAATTTAATTATTCCTTCTTCTATTAATGAACTTTAGCATTGTTTCCAGTTCTCTACTATTGCAAATGTATCTTAATAACCCTAAAACACAGAATTAGAACACTGACAAAATGAAAATATGAAAATATGCAGTATTGTTGTATAGAGAGAAATACTTTTAAACCATGGTCTTCTCAGTTTTCTTAAGGAATCAAAACTATCCAGCCCTTATTAAATTTCTACTGAATATTTTTATCTGCAGGTCAGATATTCTAAGAGAAGTACCCAAAACCTATATAGAGCTCAGAGCTTGAACCTGAAGAAAATTAATACTTGGTAAAATAGGACTCATAGATGTATTCTCCTACATATCTGTGTTTATTTTGACTATGACTAAAGCTGTTATCAAGGATATTGGACCTTTTAAATATGACTAGTTTTAGGAATAATGTACTGATTTGCAATAAATTATTTCTTTTAAGATACTGTGATGTACTATTTTCTATCTTAGTAGACTATAGATTTACCTACGTGTAAGTCTACTTAATACAAATGTACAAATGATGATATGATATGGTCCCATGATTATAATGTCAAATATGAGGTATATCAAAGTATGAGGTGAATGTTTAAGTTCAATC
The DNA here is from genome assembly GCF_000276665.1 of Chinchilla lanigera. Lineage (NCBI taxonomy): Eukaryota > Metazoa > Chordata > Mammalia > Rodentia > Chinchillidae > Chinchilla > Chinchilla lanigera. The sequence goes on along the minus strand of NW_004955444.1, from coordinate 11,329,656 downwards.
ACCCTCCAAAATACACATCTATCATTTACACATTGCTTTATTCAGTGAACTTTTTTTCCAGTAAATAAAAGTATTTATTACAGTAAAAGACACATTTCTATTAATCCCTCTTAAAGTACTCCCCTTTCCTGTGAACACTCTTATCCGATCATTCTTGCCACTTACGAAGCAGTTATGGAAGTCTGATTCCATGTCTTTCCCAGTTGTGACCCAAAATACAAATACAGTGAATGCCGCTGCCAGTCCGTCTGACAGAAATGCAGGCTTGTAAAAGCATTATAGTGTGTCTTCATCCAGCTTATTCACTACATCTAGCACCATGTGACTTCCAGTTCCTCACAGACAAAATGACCATGAAAGGAAGCCTTGTGTGGGCCGGGGATATAGCTCAGTGGTACAAGCGCCTGCCTGGCAAGCGCAAGGTCCTGAGTTTGATTCTCAGTGCCAGAAAAAAAAAAAAAAAAATCCTTGTGAATCAGTTCAGGACACTGAGGGAGCCGTCACAGCACACCAAAGACACTTGCTGTCTTAGGCACAGTACTTACACATAATACCGGAAACCCACGATTTAAGGAAGGCAAGGTACATTTTGGCTTCCAGTGTGCAGAGGTTTGGTCCATAGTCCTCTGGTTTTAAAGCAGGGTGGTGTGGCAGAGGGGCATGGCAGAGGAAGAACAGCATGTGACAAGCGGTGGAGAGACAGACAGAGAGAGAGGAGGGGGTCAAGGGAAGACCAGGGATGAGACAGACCCTTCCAGGCCACGTCCCCCGTGACCTTCCTCTTTCAGCTGGACCCCACCTCCTAAGGGCAAGCCAGCCAGAAGTGCCCACAATTCAGTACCTTCCCCACACCCGCCTATGAGCACCTGAGACTTTTGGGGGCACTTTAGATGCAAGCCATGACACTCACAAAAGAGGACCCCAGCACTGCTGCAGAAAGTGACGAGAATGATGGGGTAAGTGTGGGATGATGAGGGAGAGTATTTTGATGCAGGTTAGTGGCCAAGTGTCTTTTACTGTAATAAATTAAAAAAAAAAAACTGAACATCCATCATATTTTTCATCACACCTCATAAATTAACTTAGGAAGGTTTTTAAAAATTTAAAATCCTGTCATGTAAAAGTATACTTAATGTGTAATGTGGGTCAAATATATATACCAAATATATATCTTCCCCTATGATACCAGATTTCATAGCTACCTGGCCTGAATTCCTGGTTTACAGCACATATTTAGGCTTATGAACAAAAGAAATTTAGAGATTGCTCTATAAAGAAACATGGCAAATGCAGGGTGGTGAAAGTTTGGGGCTGAAATCAGTACTCTCCAGTCAGAATAATTAAGTTATACTTAGTTTTTCTTGTTAGTGATAAAGGACTGCAGTACTAAGTTCTGTTAAGAATATAGGAGTGTCAGGCCAGGAATACAGTCTTTTCCAAGGAGCCCTGAAGATTAACAGCAACTTGAGATACCTCCCAAGTTAACCCTTTTATTTTAGGTTTGCTTAAGGATGGCTATCTACCTGCAGAGGTGGGGAATTGCAGGTAGTGGGAAGCCTCATCGTGTGTTAGATGTGTCTATATAGCACAATAAATTAATCATTATTTCCATCTCTTAAATTATTAGGTAGACTTCTATCAGGGAGTCAAATTGAAGAGTCTAGGTCAACTGAAATCTCTTGAGTGACTAAGTGATTTTGAATCTCCTTGAATCATTTCTGAGACTCTTATCTGTTTAATTAATAAAATGTTTTTAAAGAAACCTTCTGTTCTGAGCACTGAGTAGTTCTAATACATAACTGTCTAATTCACTGTTACAAATATCACTGGTAAACCTGGCATTTTTACTTTTTGTTACACACTTTCAAAGATTAAAGGCTGACAATAGATATATACTAGTTTTAAAATGTTTTGGATTATTTTAAAAATAAGTTAGACATTTAGGAAGGATTATACATATATATATAACGTATGTCATGTATAATGTGTCATGTATGATATATGTCATTCAACAATGATAGTCATACCATAAAAACAATATAGGAAAACATTGTACAGCTGTAGTTTGCTCATTTTAAGAGCCTGTTGACAACCAATTTCTTTGAAGAAGGATCAAAGGAACTAATTAGATTTGTTTATCAACCCTTGAAAAAAGGAATTATTTGGTAGTGAAAAATGAGAAATGAAGGTGAAAAAACTCAAATGTGACATTGAAATAACCAGCCTTCAGTGCCTGATAGAGTTTGATCAGACAGTGCTGATAGTCTACACTGAGCAAAATACCTACGTACTCTCTCACCTGTGTGCAAACGCTTCAATTTATTTTTTAAAAAATGCGCAGTCATCTCTATCTTGTAAAGCAGGTGGTGCTGCTGTGAATGACGGGGGGGGGGAATTACAAATAAAGTCACCAAGTGCCAAAAAACATTTAATAATGTTCATTGGTATCTTCTTCTATTAGTAGAAATTCTCAGTTTTGTTGTTTCTTTCTGGTACTGGGGATTGAGCCCCCGCGCATCCTACAACTGGCCTCCATCTGCAGACCTGTTATGGTTTTTAATTTTTGGGCAAAGTCTTGCTAAATTTTCCAAATTAGCCTTGAACTTGTGATCACCTTGCTTAGCTTCTGCAGTAACTGGGATTATAGACATATGCCACTGTGTCCAGTTTAACGTACGTTATTTTAACACTGATTTGCATTAAGTTTTGTAACAAAGTCTTTGTGATTTTCTTCACTTTAAGACGGTTGAAGAATAGCAGGGGTTCCACAGATGGACATCGGTACCTTTTTCGTGGCCGGATCAATACGGAAGTGATGGAAGTAGAGAACGTGGATGATGGCACAGGTGAGTGATGAGTGGTTTGGAATGGAGTGCTGATGGCAAGCTCTCTCATAAGGCAGAATTCTGCTGTCCTTTTCTTTTTTGGGGGGTGGTACCAAGAATCGAACTTGGGACCTCGCACTTGCCAGGCAGGTGCCATGCCACTGAGCTATATCCCCAGCCCCAGAATTCTATCGTCATAATTTATCTGCAGTGTTTTAGATATTAGAAATATTTTTCTTAGGTGGAGTAAGCAGTCAGGAAGAAGCAGGAGAAAGGTTAGATGAAGGAGTGCAAGATTGTTGGGAAGGGCTGGGGATATAGCTCAGGGACATAAGTGCCTGCCTGGCAAGCGTGAGGTCCTGAGTTTGATTGCCGGTACCAAAAAAAAAGACTGTTGTGAAAATGGAAAATTGTGTAAAGTGCTGAAAATGGCCGAGCAGTATTTGGTCTGAGAATGTTCATTTCTGATACACAGATTGTGTGTGTAGGAAATATCCAATGAATGCATGAATTCTTTTTAATTTATACTGATACATAACTTATATGTATGATATATACTTTTATTCCTGTAGTATATTTACTGTGGAGTATAAAAAACTAGATTTTTTAGCTACACAGTTTTAACTAATGTGAATAGATCATCAATTTGCTGGTAGGGAAAAGTTGTGGGTAGAGATGATTTGCTTAATTTGAAGTGCTCATTTTAAGTCCTGGCCTTTGTTATGCAAAGGGAACCAATTTTTGTCCTGCAAATTTGAAGGTATGGACTTTTACAGGCAAGTTCATGAAATTATGATTAGCCACACACATTAAGGAAAATGATGTTAAAATAAATTTTATTTTCTATTTGGAAAAAGCTGTCTATAAATTGGGTGCTTAGTAAATTGAATCACAATTCAATATGTCTGATGATAGTAATTATAGTTTCAGACATATACTAGGAAAATGATAAGATGAAATAAAGTATATTGTTTCTAAATGGCTTTTGTTTTCATGTGGAGACACATGTTTATAGTAGTCAGTGTACGCATGAGATCATGGTACAGATCAACTCCCTACCTCCACATACCTCCATTGTCATTCTGGAGTCCCAGAAGGGACAAGAATGTTTACTTTCTGTAGGGGCACAGATTTTCAAATCCTCATATATATGCCATTGCCCTATTCCATTGTTAGCGTTGTAACAAATAGTCAAGTATTTATAGAATCGTGAACCGTAGTTGCAGCAGTTCAGGGGAAATGGAATACAATGAGCAAAACTCCAACGATTAGTGCCTGAGACTGGGCACTCGGTGTAGAGCTTCTACATGCTTGTGTGGAGAGGTTACACACTGGCTGGTGGTGGGATAGAGGGCTGGAGCTGTCGGAGAGCTGATGCAGGTAGCTGTCACGGTTGAAATCCCTTTCTGTGTGGCAAACTCTAACATAATGGCAAATACTCTGATGCCAACATGTAGACCCAGAGGGTATTCTTCTATGGCAGGGTGTACGTATATTTTTTGTAAGTGGCTAAATTCATTTTATGCTTTCTAAGAGTACTGTGTAATGATATTATGTCCAAAAATGCTAGGAGCTATTTTACCTCATTAATCTGAACATTCAGAAGGATGCCCCAAAGCGCACTTCGCACTTGTGTTGGGAGGAAGTCAGATAGTAACAGAAGAACACTCAAACCTCCACCTTGTTCTTTACTAACCCTGTCTTTCCTTAAGGGAACCACCTTCCCTTTTTGCTTTGGAACTTTCATTATTTTCTTCCTTTTTATCTTTTGTTACTTTAGAATGCTTCCTGAGGGACTGATCATCTCCCCCTTGTTTCCCACTTCTTGCCTTATTTCTTCAGATGATATGATTTCCACCCTTTGTACCATCTGTACTGTTGATTGAAGTGCATTTTGATAATGATTATTGTGAGTCTTTGCCTCTGGGAAATTGGGTCACTAGGTAAAGAACTACAAGAGCCTATAGACTTGGGAGGCCTGTGTAGGTGGGGATCAAGTGAGATCTAAAGAGGCGTGAATTTTTATAGAAGTCATTGGATTTAGTCCCATGAGAAAGTTCTGTTGATGCTGGTAGCATTCTAGCCATCAGGGCCTCAGTTCTTAGAGGGAGGAGCTTGTAGAAGAGGCCTGAGTCTTGTGTGTATGAATTAGGGGGAGGACAGGGCATTGTAAGTTATCTACTCATAAACTGTCTGATGGAGCCTCTTTATGAAAATTTGTAAGTCTCAGCTTTCATCGAAATAAGATGGAGAATAATTAGAGTTTATATAAATAGTTGGGAAGGTTTGTTCTCTTCCTTGAACATACACAAGGGCACACTGCGGGAATTGGTTGCAAGTAGTTGCTACAAGATCACTCCAAGACCTTGCAGGCTGCAATTGGATTCCTTTATCAGGCTTCCTACAAGGAAACTCGGTTTCTCATGGGCTTTTGGAAGAAAGCATACATTTTCTACCAGGCTTGGAAATTCAAAAACAGAATTTCTGAAGATGAATAGGATCTTGAAGATCAAATAATATACTCCATTAACATTTCAGATGACAGTCATGAGGCCAAATTGAGGTATTGACTCGTTCAAATGTACCCAGCTGTGGGGCTGGGGATTTAGCTCAGCGGCAAAGCGCCTGCCTAGCAAGCGCAAGGTCGTGAGTTCGGTTCCCGGTACCGGAGAAAAACCAAAACCAAAAAAAAAAAAAAACCCAAAAAAAAAAATGTACCCAGCTGTTTAACAGAGCTGGCGCAAGTGCTCAGTTTGCTAGGCCCCCATGCTCATGCCTGGAGAAATAGGAGAACAGAAGCTTCACACAGGTTTTAAATCCACAGGAAGTAAATGAAAAGCAGTAATGGAATATGTGACAGGAATGATCGTGATTGTTTATTTCTTCTAAGAGCCAGTCTGAATGCTACGTCAATGCTGTCCCTTTCTTGTTTTCTTGGTCATTTCCATCACGGGAGCTTATTTGTTTTTTGTGAGCTCAGAATTTAAGTTTGCTTACTTTGGACTCTGTGAATGAAGTTCTGATGTGATAGAGCTCACCAGAGATGGTTAATGTCTGCCTACCAAGGACTCTCTCAGCTGGACCATCGCTAAGATGAATGAGGGGTGGGCAACTACTATCAGCTTATCTGCCATACTCAGAACTCAAAACCAAGAAACACCATACTTAGATAAATAATAAACATGAACGAGTTGAGATATATTTTAAAGCATGCTTGGAATTTTGGTGGAAAATTGAATGGGAAAGGTTTTCTTCCATTTGAATTGTGGAAATACTGAGTGTTTCTATATACTATGGATGTAAGTAAAATGCTTTTTCTTTTCTAAGGGAGAAGCTTTATTAGACAACTAATTACATTGACTTAGCTCAAAAGTCACAGAAGAAATAATTACATTTGAGATGAGACGAAATTTTCAGCTGACAAAAATAGCTCAAACCTTTTGAGAAATAAGTATGTGTAATTTCATTTATAATGCTGACTGAGTTGCATTCTATGATAGTTATATATTATTCCAGAAAAATGTAATTAAGGATGATGCGGCATGTAGAAGTGCAAAAATATTATTCATTATTTGCTGTGTTCAAAGATATTAACCACTGAATTTGTAGTCAGACTTCCTGTCCACTGTTCTCTAGATTTCAATTTTCCTTTCATTCCTCGGTGAAGATTCTTTCTGGGGATATCAATTCGATCATGACTCATTTTAAAAGTCAAACTTAAAGCACTAGGAGGAATGCTATTCAACTTCCTAGATTTAATTTCTATGGTAATTTTCCTGGTGCGTACTTGGAAAGCCATACAGAAAGTAGCACTAGGTAATTTATATTCTCCTGCTACGACTAGTTTATTTGTGTGATTGGGCAAGGGGCAAGAATGTTAACCTTCAGAAAATGGGGACTGTTTTTCAGTGTTGGGTAAACCATAGATTTCAGTATGATAGTGGAATTCAAATCAGATAAGGTGAATGTTTTTATTCTTAAGGTAGTCTTTATATGACACTTTTAAAGAAAACTATAGCTCTCATTTTTAATAAAATATTTGAAAACATCATGTTTTGAATATAGTTTACAGAAAATTAAATTTTGCTTCCAAATAATTAAATTTTTTAGATTTTCCTTTTATGCATATATTTTAGACATATTTTAAAAATGGACTTGAGATTTTTCTTCCTTTTTATTGATATATGTTTGCACAATATCTTTCCATTGTCTTTTTGTTTGTTTTTTTGGGGGGAGTCCTGGGAATTGAACTCAGAACCTTGTGCTTGCCAGGCAGGTGTTGTGCCACTGAGGTTTTTCAACATCCTTTTTCAGAGTATTGAAGTTTTAATTATAACAGCTTTCCTTTCCTTGGTTAGGTTAAATACCCAGGTTTTTGATTCTTTTTTTCAAAGCTATTGTGAATGAGGTTGTTTTCCCAGTTTGTTGTTTGATGCATTCATTGTTAATGTGCAGGAAAACTATTTTTTGTGTGTGTTTTGCTTTTGTATCCTGCTAGTTTGCTGAGTTTATTCATTCTAGCAGTCTTCTGGTAGAGTTTTTTGTGTCTTGTATGTAAAAGATCATGTCATCTGTGACTAGAGATAGCTTGACTTCTTCCTTTTCTTTTCATATTCCATTTATTTCTTTTCTTGCCTGATTGCTTGCAAAAGTTTTGAGTACGGTATTGAACAGTAGTGGTAATAGCGAATACCATTGTCTTGATTCTGATTTTAAAGGAAATATTTTTAGTTTTTGTCCGGTAAGTATGATGTTACCAGTGAATTTGTCATAAATGGCTTTTATTAGTTTGAAGTAGGGTCTCTTTATACTTATTTTCTTCAGGGTTTTTATCATGAATGAATATTGGATTTTTGTCAAAGGCCATTTCTGCATCTATTGAGATGATTATGTGATGTTTATTACAGGTTGTGATAATTTTGTACCTTCATTTAAAGAAAAGCATCTTAATAATAATCTTAATGAAAAAAATTTTTATCCTTACCTCTTATCACCAAATAAACATAGTTTTTAATTGCTGCATAATAAATTGAATAGATAAACCATAACTACCTTAATCACTGTAACATTATCACGACATCAATTGAATACATTCTTAATTAAAAAGTAACAATATCTTCACAATGTTGAGAAGAGTACTAAAAGCATAATCTGTTCTGATACACTGAAGTTTGAGTATGTTATTAATGTAAAAAATGTATTTGAAAATTAAAAATGATCATAAGAAGAGCTATTTCTAGAGTTTTAAAAGGAAGTTAGATCTGCTCTTTCTCTGCTTCCAATAAATCATATCCTGTGCTGTTTGCAGAGCAGAAACTTTTCTTCTATTATTTGAAAACTCAAAGACTTACTTGTAAAATACAGTTTTCTTAGTATCAAATATTTATGTGAGTAAATACTAATTGTAAAAGGTTCTTAAGGAAATTTATACATTTACATTATTGATCATCAGAATGAGGCCTAAATACATTATTTGGACATCAAATACTTGATGTTTTGAGTAAATATTTTGGCAGTTTCTTCTGTTTCCTAGCCTGTGCATACAGTACTTGGAGACTGTCCATCTTATTACAATAAAAAATTATTGAACAAATACCAGTACATCCACTGAGATACATAATGTATCAGTCTTGGGAAAAATCCCATCTCATTAAGTGAAACTGTTGAATAAAAGTAAGCAATTTGCTGACCACAGAGGTTTAAAATGATGAATGACTTATCAAGTCTCTACCTTGGAGCTTCCTAGTTTGGGGAGAAATCAGATGCTACAGACTGTTGTGCTTGCTTATTCTCCATTTAATGCATGGTGATTTTAATTCCATTTTTAGACACTTTCTATAAAATTAATGTTTTAGATCCATCAAAGCCTGAAAATTTATATGTTTGTCATTTAATAAATTATTTTCTATTAAACTATGTTTTAATTCCTACTAAGGACAGAGGGGCTAGGTTGTATCTTAATGACTGAATGAATGCTTTGTGTGAGGTCTAAATTCAGTCTCCAGCATATAAACAAACAAAACCAGTTGCCCCCCTGCCAACACACCCTTGTTAAGGATAAAAGACTATTGGATTTTCCATGTTCTTGGTGAGACTGTTCCTTATGCTTAATTCTTATTTTAAATATATTGGATAATAGGCTATGATGAAATTATGACTCTGTATAGTACATTTTTTAAAGTAAATAAGACGTAATTGATTATTTTGTAACATGTTTGACCATTATACAATGAAGTATACATGCTACATTTGAAGCATGTTACATTTATATATCTAATGTGAAAATATGTGTATATGTTTAAAATTACATTTGAGTTTTAAAATTGCTATGATAGAAACCAGCCACCATACCAACTTTGTAAGAGGAACATTATTCTTTCATTTTCAGTTATTATATGACACAAAGTGTTGTTTCAGAAATTGGCAGTTGTAGCAACTGAGCTGTAGTTTGAGATAGATTTGGCAGTGTGCTAATGATCTCAGTTTCTGGACATTGAAATGAGAGCGACAAGCAAACAGTCCCATGCTCACTTATCTGGTGCTGAGTTTGGACAATTTCCAAAGGAAGTTTGAATGCATAGCGTGAGTGGTTAGGAAAGGCTTCACATAGGAGAAGATCTGTGCAACAAAAAGAACAGTGGGTATCTGGGTGCGAGCTTCAGCCTGCGGAAGCACCAGAAGTCACAGGATAGCCAGGGAAGTGGAAGAGAGCGAGTGGTGGGAACATGTGAGACTAACATTGAACATAATTCTGCCTCTAATGTAACCTCAAAGTTTTACAGACCCCAGAGCAGTACAACACTATTTGATAATATGTCTTGAAGAGTAGTAGTCTAACAGCAGATAATGCGTGGTTCTTTGGGAACTGATGGAAAGACTGTGGGAGCCAGAGTATGGGAAAATGAGTGCAAGTCATCTGTGTCTACTCAGAACTTAACAAAATAAAACACTGTAGAGATTTTGCCACAGTAGGTAAAGTTTCAGAAAGTCTCTTAACCACCTTAACCACCTTGAATATTTTGTGTCTTGTTCATGGTGTGCTGGGCAATGCTGTTTAATGACTTTCAGGGGAGACAAACGAAAGCTATCACTGTGATTCGGTGCTGATGTTGACCTCTGTCATCCTTTTTCTTTTCTGTCTTGGAATCTTTGGCTGGTATGAACTGTCCTACCAGTAAAGGTTGCTTATAAATTATGTCATTATTTTCTACCTGCTGTTAGGCAGGCAGCTGTGAAGCGTTTGCCGGTGGCGTTTGCAAATTCAACGTAAAGGTTTAACCAAAGTTATGGTGAAGAATTGAGTACGACAATTAAATGTCATCTCACTCTCTAAAACAATTTTTCTGAGTTTTTGTTCCTGTGAATTATATGGAATCAGGTGATTTTGGCTACATAAATATATCTTAATGAAAATAAACTATTTTCTGAAACAAAAATATAGTAATAAAAGAAACAATGTCTTACATGCTGGCAAGTCTTTTCTATATGTAATTTAATAGATGACAACTGGATTCTCAAGTCCCCTTCTGCTAAATCTGTCATTGTATGTTGTTTGGTTTGAAATGTATAAAGAAAATCTGACCTCACAGAGTATGCAATAGGAAAAGGAAGCAACAGTTTAATGCCCCTTCAGATAATTGTGGACTTTTTACTCTGATACCACATCAACATCTGACAAGGCTCATAAAGTTAGCTGCAGTGCAGAATCAAAACCCTATCAATGGCATGTTGGAGTGGTGAGGTTTTGAAGTGTGTATTTTCACCATGGGCCTCGATAATGGCCTGGTATCTGTATGTTTCCATTCATTGCAGCTTAGGTAAATATATGTAGTGTGCTCCATTGACTAGTTTTTCTTTTTATTGTGCTTATAATTAAATATTAGAGAAATGTTCTATGTGATAAAAGCTATCTCTGAAACCTAGAATATTATTTACAGGGAATATTAACATAAAACAAATTTGATTTTGTGAATGTGTGATTGAAAAGAAAATTCCTAAAATGTTTTTTTCTTTTGCTATGAAAACTTGAATACTATTTTTGGACAAAGTAAATAAATATTAATTACTTCATAATAATTACTTTTATTTTCATATATTATGTTAATGTGTGTTAGAAATGTTCCATTATTGAACACTAACTGCATTCAATATATAAACATTTCTTTAATTTTTCAACTTTCATGTTTCTTA
>NW_004955444.1:11302351-11318487 GCF_000276665.1 Chinchilla lanigera | reverse complement strand
TTTGAGTATAGTTGAGTAATTTGAGACTTTCATGGATTGAGTGTGCATGTTGACGTTATATCACATTTTGTTCATTGGCCTTTCCTCAGCGGATTTCCACAGCAGTGGACATATTGTTGTTAATGGGTGGAAGATACATAACACAGCAAAAAATAAATGGTTTGTGTGCATGGCAAAAACACCCGAAGAAAAGCATGAATGGTTTGAAGCAATTTTGAAAGAAAGAGAACGACGAAAAAGTGAGTGCTTGGATTGGGCACTGTTATTCTTTGTGGAGTTTCTAACTCAGCACAAGATCAGACAGTGGGAAGAGTTACAAGAGACTGGGTTGGTGCTCGGTGTTCACTTTGATTTACTATGGGCTGCAAGCATCAACTAAAGGGGCTTCGAAAATTTTGTATAGTTAGCAACATAACTATACTATGGTTGGCAGTGTCTTCTCATTCCATTTGCTTTAAAATTTGTACAATTTGTACAATTTTCCTTGCATGTTATTCTTGCCATCTCTAAAGCAGTATCACAAAATCTTGCCTTAAGAGACTTCAATAATATATTATTTATTTTTTCAATAATATATTACATCCAATAATATATTACATTCAATAATATATTACAGTGTTGCAGGACATCTGACAGTTATTCTCTACACATTCAGAAATACTCGGAAAACTTGTGAATCAAATATGTTAGCTTCCTAATTACTAAGATAAATTAGTAATTAGTAATTAGGAGGGTCCTAAGATAAAATTTGCTACATCCTTTTAGAAACATTTTCAACAGGTTTTGGTCTGGTAATATTCAATTGTGTGAAGTTTATCTGCAAGAAGACATATTTTGTAATTTGGCTCTGAAATAGAAATGCTTGTGTTTATTTACCAATGAATGTTTTTAATTATTAGGAAGCATGGCACTGTTGATTTTCTTGGCTGAGATTCAGAAGTAAAATACCTATTTGATAATGAAATTCCAGAGCACAAAGAGCTTTCCTCCATCTTCAGATGCTTTCCCTTGAAGAATATATGAAGTATCTATTGTCCTTAAAATACTCACAGTATATATTTGTTTAAGAATTTTCAAGGCATTCAGCGCCTGCCTGGCAAGTGTGAGGTCGTGAGTTCGATTCCTGGTACTGGAAAAAAACCAAAAACCAAAAAACAACAACAAAAAAGAATTTCCAAGGCATTTTCAAATACTGATTCTTTTGTTTGATCTTGGGGAAAGAACCAGATAGAAATTTTTAAAGCAGAGGTATGAGTGCATTAAGAATTTTGAGTCTAGTGATCAATTCAAGTAGCAAAGTAAATAACTCTAAAAGTGAACTGACTTTTTCATTAAGTTGAACCTTCTTGTCTCCCAGAATGGCTGTGATCCACACAAGACAAACAGTTGAAAGAATACCAACAAAAAAAGTAGATGCTATCAATCATTTGCGATATTTACCCATATCAAGCTAGATATTTTTGTGGGATAATTCACTGTTGTTGATGAATGTTATGGTTCCTGCACTGTAAAATATAGACTTTTAGCAGGAAAGTTTGTAGCTTAGAAGACTAAAACTAATTAAAAGATGTCCTCTTCTGCAGCAATTGAGTGTTCGCATTCGCAGGATTTTAGCTTTGGCACGGGCTTCTAACTAGATTCCTTGCTTAGGTTATGTATTCCCATCACACTATATGTCCACTTCTGCACTGCCAGCTTCTCAACTTTTATATGCAGCCCTGTCCTCTCTCCTGGGCTTTGTAGTCATGCTCTACTGACCCCTGTAATCTACTTAGAGTTCTCACGAATGATGGGCTACTTTACGCAACAAGTATCCCTGGCTTCATTCAGTTACTCTCATCACATCCTGGGAGGCACCCTGATTTCCTCTCTCCCTTTCATATCTATGTATAACCAATAGCTGTGTCCTACCAGCACAACCTCCTAGCTCTTTCTCAATTTTGTCTTCCTCATCTCAGAGCCCCTTTTTTGCAGGGGTTTGAAGTTGCTTGAACTTTTGCAGTTTCTTCCTAATGGTCACTCCAGTTAAAACTTGCCCTTTCTTATGGTTGCTCATCCTGTCCTCTGAGCTTAGTTGCCAAAGTACCAAACTTTTTTTCCTGTGGCTACCCTGCCTTTCCCTTCTATGGATTAAAACATTTAAATGTTTCTTCAGCATTTAAGTTGGAACTGCAAGGCTCCCAAGGCCCCATACTTCTGTGTTTCTTGACTTTGGTTAGCTCCTGTGAATACTTTCTTTAATTTCTCTGAAATACCTATTTATGATTGCACATTGGAATATGCCCCTTCTAAGCAAGATTTCTTAACATTTCTTAGGAAAAGGTAGTACTCTGAATCTACCTCTATTATATCACAATTTCCTCCATGTCTGCAGCGTTGTCTCCAGGGCTGCCATGCCCAATTATGCTAACTTGGTCTACTGCTCTTCCTCTAAGGGCTCAGCCATGTACCTCTGGAGCACAGTTGCACAAATGTCTTAAACTCTGGGGATCTTGGCTTGACTGAGTCTGTAGTATGTCATGACCTTTTTTTTTTTTTGGTACTGGGAGTCAAACTCGGGACCTCAAGCTTGCCAGGCAGGCTCTGTGCCACGGAGCTATATCTCCAGCCCGGCTTCTTGAATATGAGCCCAGTCTTACAGAGCTGTGCATCTGCAAGCTTCATCATGTAGCAGACAGGCAATTCATATTTATTGAAAGCATAAGCAAATCAATGCGGACACTTTTTCAGTTACCTACCCTTTGTCTCATTTTTGATAGGTTTAAAACTAGGAATGGAGCAAGACACCTGGGTAATGATCTCTGAACAGGGTGAAAAACTTTATAAAATGATGTGCAAGCAAGGAAATCTAATCAAAGACAGAAAAAGGAAACTGACAACGTTCCCTAAATGCTTTCTTGGAAGGTAGGCTGTTTATTTTCTCACATGTTTACTCTATTTAATTATTTCTTTCTCCTTTAAAAATATCCCCCTAAGCAGTTTTGAGTAATTCATTATGATTTATATTTCCTGGACCTTTGTGGGATGAGAGAATGAATAGAGAGCTAGGATCATGACCAGGTAGCTTATGACATCCATCATTTAGCCATGACGTGAATACTTCCTGACATTCCATGTTCTGAGGGTGAAGCAGAGGTTGGACCTAGGCAGGAAGTGGGACAGTACCCGTAGAGGACAGAATGATGGATCTGGCGTGGAAATGCACACAGGGCTTGAAAGTCAGAGTTGACGTGTGTTCCAAAAGGTTAGAGAACACTGGAACATTGAAGGCAAACTATCTGAACTACCAAGCAGTTCAGAATTTAGACAGTGGAGCTGAAGGTGAAGAGGTACAGGTGAAAAATCTGAGAAAGTGAGTCGTGTGAAGGGCGGGACACCATGGAGTATGTATCATTTGGTTTCTGCAGGCAACCCCAAGTGGGATTCCCTGTCTGGTTTAATTAATGCTGAGTCACCAGGAGGGGTAACTGCTTCAGGTAATTCTTCTTAAGTAAGGCTCAGGTAATTCTTCTTAAGTAAGGCTCAGTGTTAACCTCATTCTGGACATAATTTCTGATCTTCTAATATGTACTTAGGAGTTAAGTAATAAGCCTTTTTCTTTTAAAGGTACAGGAAGTGTGGATCAGGGGTACAGGAAGTATCACAAGTTCATACAGTCAGTGAATGCCCACGTCAGTTCTGTAAAAGTAGGCTGGAGTTGTAGTTAAAGCCCAGACTTTTAGTCAGATTGTCTCTGAGCAAATCTTGGTTCTCCCACTAGCTATCATTGGGAGAGTTAAACTTGTGTGATTTGGGAAAGTTAAATTTCTCTTTTCTTTCAAGAGAGATGGAAGATGATTACAGTGCTTATTTGTAATGCCTATCAGGGTGTCTTCGTAGCTAGGTATGGGTATTTGCACCATGACCATAGGCCACATTTGCCCCTAACCCAAAGTCTAAAAACTGTGGGCCAGACAAGCCTCTGCCTACAGGGCAGCTTGAGCTGGTTTCAGAGGGAGTGGTCCTCACAGCGAGCGCCACAGCTGCCCAGTAATGTAGCTGCTGGTAACCAGCCAGCTGATGGCTCTGATGCTGAGAAGAACACGGACCTGGATCCACTTGTCATAGATCCCTGTGCAACAAAAGAGAGTGTTTCTTGTGATGACTCCGTGGGTATAACTACCAGGGTCCCCACTGGGATATCCACACAAGCAAGAGAGTCACTTCAAACTGTGGCTTCCCCAGGATTCTACAGGCATGTAATGTAACCATCAGGGACCATTTTTACCATAGCAATGTTGACATCATACTTTCATCAGGTGATCAGATATCTAGGGGAGCAAAGCTAACAAGTTATCATGGGTCAAATTTATCCTAATTGTATGAGTAGGGGTTTTGCTAACCCTTTCCTCACGCTGTCTCATATGATCACAGTGCTAGCCAGTAGTTATAAAGGTTTTTCCAGAGTACCTGACGTACAAGGTAAGCCTAGGAAGTGTTAGCTGTGGCCTATCCCTAACAACTTGCCAGTGCTGCATTGTTGCCCAAGTTTGAGATCTTTTCTGATCTTTCCAGAATCTCTATTACTTGACTAGGTCCCCTGATAAAGCCCCTGATTAACTTCCTTTCTACTTTCTCTCTCTCTCACTTAAAAAAATCCCAATTTATAGTAATATTTAAATAGACTTCCTCATTTGAATTTGGCATTCTTAGAAATGTGGTAACATCAGAACAGGAAACTGTGGATTGGCTATGTATCAGCTCTCTCAACCCACTTGTCAGCCCTTGAGATTTTTTTTTTCTGGTACCAGGAATTGAACTCACGACCTTGCTTTTGCCAGGCAGGTGCTGTGCCGCTGAGCTAAATCCCCAGCCTCCATTCCTTGAGATTTACTAAGAGCTAACTGTGAGCAAGGAAGCTACTGTGCTGAGTTCCCGCTATACATCACCTCATTTAACCCCTTGACGGCACTATGACCCTGATATAATCTCTATTATATTGATGGAAAAATTGACGATGAGAGAGAGGTTGCACACCTAGCAGAAGAAGAATGAGGATTTGAATCTAGGTTGTCTTACTGCAGAGTACATGGTCTTAATCATTATACTTTATGTTACTTCTCAAGTCCTTTTTAAATTTTTTTTAGTCTTTTGTTTCTCTGGTGCTTTCCTTTATTCTTTGTCTTCCTTTTGGATGATTCTTATTTAAAAAAGATAAAACCCCTTTGCCAAGCTTTCCTGCTTTAAAGGTTTTTTTTGTTGTTGTTGTTGTTGTTTGTTTTTTTGAGATAGGGTCTTGCTGGGTAGTTCAGGCTGGCCTTGAGCTGCTGTGTAGCCCAGGCTGGCCTCAGGTTCCGGAATGCAGAGATTAGGTGCACGTACTACCACATCTGGCAAAATGTATTTCGTAGACTAGGCAATCCAGTTTTAGAATGTCACGTCCCTTGTTTATTTGACTTTAGGCATTTGTTTAATCTTCAGTTTTGAAGGAAATGGAAATCTAATTTCCTGGTGCTCTATATAGCATTGATTCTCTGGTCTCTGTGCATAAAGAAGCCAGTCTAAGACAAATTCATCAGTTTATGTAAAAGTTCAAGTGTTAGATTTTAAGAACATGAGCATAGCATATTTTATTTGTAAAATCTCTATTTAGTGTTCTCTAAATGATAACATACGACCATTTGCCTTTATGTGGAGAGTACCTTTATAATTAAAGTGACAATGACATTTTCATTTTGTGTTTATCAGAGGCCTCAGCAAGTTTAGCAGCATGTGAAATGTAGTTTAGGATGGTCTCAGTATATGAACAGGGGTTTTCTAGAATAGATCCGAACCTCTATATCTGTGCATCCAATATATGTGAAAAACTACTCACTAAAATACATTGGAAATATTCTTTTATGTTTTGAGTCTGGCTTCATAGTTCCTTCATGACTACATGGTACAGATATTCTTTTGCGGGGAGAGAGCAGCAAGGTAAGATTTAATGTTTTCATTGGTTTTCTCTTGTAGTGAATTTGTGTCATGGCTGTTGGAAATTGGAGAAATTCACAGGCCTGAGGAAGGTGTTCACTTGGGGCAAGCATTATTAGAAAATGGAATTATCCACCATGGTAATTGTTTTGTACTTTAATTATTTACTTAATCTAGATAGTCTCAAATCTCCCCACCTGTATCTTAATTTCATTGATCTGTTTAGTTTATAATTTTCCACATTACAGGATTTTTTTCCCCAGCACTTTTAGTAGGTAATGTGTATAGAGTAGTGTTCCAAGGAACATGGGCTTATGATGACCCAATTTTTAACATTAAAATAAAAAGCTACAGCACGGGCAGGAGGTAGGAGTACAGATAAGTGTGTGGGGTCGTGGAGGCAGAGAGGACCACTGTGACTGGGGTGTGTGTGCGTGCTTCGCGGGGCAGGAGCATTAGTGCTGTGCATTGTAGAATGACTGGAACTTGGTCAGAGACAGAAGCGCGGTAGGGACAAGTTTTTTAAAAATGTATTAACTAGTACGTGTTTGCAGCATATAATAATGACAATTTTGTCCCTGATGTACTTGGGCCATGTTTCTTTTCTGAGGAAATGGTAATACCTAGGTATAGTAATGGGACATTCATGGTGGCTTTCTCAGGAGCTAGCATGGAGTCTCGTGGCTAGATGATGTGTTCTAATGGCTGGTGTACTGGGAAGGGAGTAGGGCAGGAAGCGGGGGCAGACATGAGTCTGATCCCAGAGGAGCTAATCCCTGTGGCTGTGGTCAGGAGCTGATGAATGCTTTTAAGCAGTGATTGATCAAACTTTAGTTGCAGAGCTGTCACCCAGCATGGTGGAGCCAGCAGTGGTAAAGACGGAGACTGCAGAGCACCAGGCCCATCAGGAGGTGAAGGGACGAGGGCCTTGGCAGGGCGGTGTTGATGGCCATGAAAAGGGGGGGCCCACGTAAGAGATTCTGGCCAAATGGAAGCAGCATATTTGATAGTTACTTGGTGAGGTGGGGTAAAGAATGAAGAGCAAGGTCAGACTATATTCTCCGTTTTCTGCTGTAGATGTCTGAGACAGTTAATTTCAGAGGAGGAACAGGTTGAGAGAGATGAGGGGTCTGCTGTGCACTGGGTGTGAGACAAGGGGATGGTGATATCCGCAAGAGGCCGTAACGAATGGACAGCTCAGGATAGAAATAAAGTGAGAGACTGTTCCAAAGTCATAGGAAGAGAGTACTAGATCCTGAGAACATTAGCAACAAATGCAAAAAACAAGAAAGCAGTGAAAAAAACACTAAGGATAAAACTGAAAAAATTTCTAATGCGAAATTGGAGGAGGGAGTAAAAGAATTACAAAGGTAGATGTTTGCCTGTGGGGATTTTATGTTCGTGTCGCTTTTAAGATGTGGTGGTGTGCAAACAAAACAAATCCGTTCACTGTTCGCCCTGTGAAACATTGCCCGTATGACTGGTGTCACCATCTACCTAGTCAGAAATCCCCTCCTTAATTCAGTTCTCGCCCTTCTAGGTCGCCACCTTTCTCTTGATTTCCCTCAACTCTTCTCTTGCTTCCGTTTTGCTCCCTACCTCCATAGTCCACCCTCCAGGAAACAGCTGAAGATTTCCAGGCAAAAGATCGAAAGATTCCCTGGTTTACAATTTTTTAATGACTTCTCATCAAACTTAAATGAAAGCCCACATCTTTTTCCATAGCCCATGAAAGTTTACATGATAGGGCCCCTGACTTCATCTCTGAAATGGACACCCAGGTTGTACCTGTATTGTTACACCATGGTCACCCTGGCTGTCTGTCTCCTCCTTCAACTTTCCAAGGTAACTTCCAGTTTAGAGTCTTGCTGTTCTCATTCAGTAACTGCTTATTAATTCCTAATAAAGTGAGGGATTTTCCAAGATCTTGTCATACAGTAGTAAATGAAACGACGAAAATCCCTGTTTCCATAAATCATGTTTTCCATGACATTTTGGCTTTTAGAAAGCTTTCTAGCTCCCATCATTCCAACATCCTAATTGTTTAATTTTTTAAAATTTCTTCATGCATTTCTCACTTTCTGAAATTACCATGTTGTTTTATTTCTTTTTTTCCCCTATATCCCTACTTCTACTCTCCAATTAAAACATAAGCCTCATCAGAACGGAACCCTCTTTCCATCTTATGTAGCATATTCCTGGAGGGCTCAGCACTTGACAAGTTGTCAGTAGACATTTGCTGAATGAATAAGTGGACTGTTGTATTTTAAATAATATTTACAGCTTATATCTGATGTTTTATTTGATGCGTGAGCATCACTGAAATGTCTAAAGCATTGGATAGATGCCTTTAGTGTTTGGTAGGCTAGAAAGTGGCATCTAACGGAGGAGACGTGAGGAGCTGTTGAGCAAGATGGCATTCCTGCTTCTTCCTTTCTTCTTACTCCAGGCCCAACTATATATTTGGGAAATAAATAGACTACATTTATTATTTTTAATTTGACTGTCATAGAATAAATATATTTATGAAATACCATGTAGTAACTTTATACAGGTTTATACTGCATATGATCAAATCAGGGTAATTGGGATTTCCGTCTCAAATGTTTTCCTTTTTGGCTGTGTGGCACCTGGTAATAGATCAAATCCATTACAGAGACTTATAGTGCCGCAGCCAGGAAGGGTCTGGGTGTAGGCAGTGGAGGGTGTTCTTTCATGGGAGCTACTGGGTGTTTTCAAGTCCCCTTTCCATTCCTGTTGTCATGTTCTGTCAAAAGGGATCTAAGAATCTTCTATTGCCTCCATGCTTAGTGAATTGGGTTCTGAAGACATAGTTATTATGGGGTGAAATTTTACTTTACAAAAACAAAACTGTTATTTTTGCCTAAAGCCCTGAATAGCTAATCAAGTGCATTTAAATTAATTCATAATTGGTACAAAATTCAGTTGGAATAACATTGCCTATCTTCATGGACACAATCTTTTAAAGTATGACTTATATTTTATTTCATGAGTGATGAAATATCTACAGAGAGGATCCAGAAAGTTCTACAGAGAGAACCATCTGGCTGTTCTCCTTACATTTTTCTCATGATCATCTTAGTTTTCTCCCAACAAAAGGGGAAGAAACAAAAATTTTTGAAAAGTATAGAAGAATGGAAAAAATTCAGTCCTAACCAATTTATCCTGCTAACCTTAGTCACCACTCTCTCCAATAATACAGGAAATGAAAGTATTAAGTATACTTTGAAATAAGATTCACTTTAAAATTTCAAATACCAGAACTGTTCAGACATTTAAATTATGATAATTAAAAACTTTTTTGAACAATGTTTATAACGTGATGAACTCGTTTTCTGACACATATAGCACTGTGTACTTTGCCTAATGCTCCATGTGTTACAATTTGAGTTAGTGGCCCAGGCTTTTAGTGGTGTCAGGATTTGGTCAATTGCAGTGTCAGATTTGACATACCAAATTTTTATCATGAGAAATAGATTTCTTTTTTGAGATCTCTGATTGTCCCAAACTGAGGATAAGAAAACATATACAATTTCACATGAGTAAAGCAATTCTATTCAAGTGAAAGGATATGAGCCAAATCTACTAGCTTAGTTAGTATGTCAATCCAGTTGCATTTCTGTGAAAATAGAATTCCCAAAATAAAGTTGAATGAACTGTCTGCTTAAAAACTGCAAGCAGGAAAAATAAATGGACTGTTTTTGCTGTTATTTACATTGTGAGCGTTAAGAACTTCACAGGAGGCAGCCCCTCGCTTACAGTGGGAAGTCTGGAGTTGAAGCTGCATATGCTTCCTCCATGGTCTGCTGCTGATGCTCATCCTGAACAACTCCACACATGTGAGAATTCAGAGACCTAATCTGTTACACCCTACAGTGTGCTGAAGTTGGCTTATGTTGTACAAGCTCTTGAGAGCCAATAATAAGAACATTTTCCAAGCTGATTGGTTGTTAAGGTAATTATTATTAATACTGAAATTGATAAACATATACATAGATTACTTAAATTATAAACAGAGATGACACATTCATGAAACTTTACATTCATAGTTATTTCACTAAATTTTATTGTTACCTGTGTTCCTTGGAAGTTATTTATGTCTATTATTTCTGTATGATGGAAATACTCTGTAATGGTGTAACACTGATTAACTTCACATTCAGGATTGATTGGTAATTTAAAGTTGACCAGGGTGGGAGTGTTTATAAAATAGAAATTAACAAATGCTGCAAACCAGAGCTCCTCCTCCCACTCTCTCAGATCCATGATTCTCTGACAGAGTGGTCTAAATAATTACATCAGCCAACTTATTTCACCAAAGGACTTGAACTCTTGTTAGGGAGTCCGTTGTTCATGCTAGGGAAAGCGCCTGTTGGCGCAGTGGATTTGAATGCAGACCCGTTGACTTCTTTCCCAATGCAGCACAACCAAGGGTTGCAGAGTAACCTGTGAAGCTGTAACTCTCAAAGGCGCAGGAGTCTATCATGGCAAAAATTCCCTTGTGAATAGGGGAGACTACCAGTTGTGTTATTGTGGTAAGAAACCTTTGGACTAAAGCACCCTTAAATTTTGGGGTATCCAGACAATAATAAATTTCAAAGAATATTAAGTGAAAAAATGGGAAGAGGTAAATTTCACCAGGAAAAGTTTACTGATCTTGAAACATGCAAAATAATTTTAAAATATTTCTATTAATCTTAGTTATTTCACACATGACTTTCTTCTTGATGGGTTGCCTAGGACAAAAAAATGCCAAAATGTTATGTTGTCTATTTTTTGAGGAAATATAGGAAGCAAAAATCATGGTCCAATTTATGGCCTTAAACCTTGGGCTCAGTAAAAGAGCTAAAACATCATGTGTTTGTGTGTGCCCGTTCTTACTAAAGTCTTTAGATATTCTTCTGGGTTTGCCAAGGGTATGTAATGAAAATTAATTCTGACAGCTTTTTTCCTCCCTTTTCAATATTTCTAGTGAAAGGTAAAGGTCAAAGTCTTCTGTGTAATTATGAAAGTGTAGCTCATTGAAGCAAATTATCTCCTCTGAATATGTTGTATTTTGCTGTACAAACAATATTGAACCAATCTGTTTGAGCTTTATTTTGAAGTTTTTAGAACAGTCTAGAACAGTCATTTTTGTTATACTGTATATAAAGTAACTTATCCTGGAAAAGAAAATAAATGAGAGGAGATTTTAATCAGAGTCTCTTTTTTAATCTTGCTTCATTGAGGTGTACTTAACTATAATATTATATACATAATATTATATATGTAGTGTAAAACATATGTAGTGTAAATTATGATGTTTTATTTATTTATTTATTAGTTTTTTGAGAGAGTGTCTTGCCATACAGTTCAGGCAGGCCTTGAACTCGCTATGTAGCCCAGGCCGGCCTCGAACTTGTGGCAGTCCTCCTGCCTCAGCCTCCCAAGTGCTGGGATTACAGGTGTACACCACCATACCCAGCTAAACATGATGTTTTAAAGTGTGAAATGATCACCCCAATAAGCTAATTAACATGCCTTTGACATCGCATGGCTTTTTTTTCTTTGCAGGGGGTGAGAACATTTAAGATCTGTCCTCTTAGCAATTTTGAAGTACAGAGTATATTAGCTGCTCTTTCCTTGCCTGTTCATCCACTGACAGACACTTAGGGTGACTACGTATATTGACTCTTGTGAGCAGTGCTGTTTTGAGTGTGAGAGTACAGATTTCTCTTTGCATGCTGATTTCATTTCCTTTGGACATCAACCCCGAAGTGAGATTGCTGGATCAAATAATTGTTCTATTTTTAATTTTTCAATGAATTTCCATTTTATAGTCCATGATACCTCTACCAATATTCTCGCTAAAAATGTACAACAGTCCCTTTTCATCTACATCTTTATCATAACTGATCTTTTCCCTTTTGGGAAACTATTCCTTTGTGAGGTTATAACTCATTATATTTTGCTTTGCAATTTTTGGAGTATTAGAGATGTTGAGCACCTTTTTACATGCCTATTGGCTTTCTGAATTTGTCCTTTTAAGATTTACCTGTTTGGGTCACTTTTCCATTTTCACTTGCATTTTTTGTATTTTTTATATTGAGGTGAATGAGCTATATGTTTTAGATATTAATCTATATCAGATGTATAGTTTGCAATATTTTTTATTTCACAATTTACTCTTTATTTTGTTGATTATTTTATTTGCTGTGCATAATTAGTCTATTTTTGCTTTTGTTGCCTGCAATTTTTGGTGTCATATGAAAACGTCACTGTCCAGATTAATGTCAGATTTTTTTCTCTGTTCTTTCTTGGAGTAATTTTACAGTTTCAAGTCTTAGATATTTAAGTCTTTAAATCCAAGTTGAGTTGACTTTATGTATAGTGTCAGATAAAGTTCTATTTTTATTCTCCTACATGTGCATATGTAGGTTTCCCAATGTGTTTATTGAAGAGACTGTCTTTTCCTGTTGTGCGTTCCTGGCAGCTTTATCAAAGATCAGTTGATCCTGAATGCATGGGATTATTTCTGGCATCTCTATCATGTGTTTTTACGCTAAGACCATGGTGTAGTATAGCCTTGTAGCATATTTTGAAGTCAAGTATGTAATGCCTCAACTTTGTTCCTTTTTCTCATGAGTGCTATGGTTGTTCACAGTTTTTTGTGATTTCATAGGAACTTTAGATTTTTTTTTTTATTTCTGTGAAGCATGCCATTTAATTTTGATAGAGATTCTTTTCCATGGGTCCCTTTGGTTAGTATGCTCACAATTCATGAGCAGAAGAGACACTTCCATTTATTTATGTCTTCAACTTCTTTTATCAATGTTTTATAGTTTTCAATATATAGATCTTCTTACCCCCTTGGTCAAATTTATTCTTTGATTTTTTTGATACTATTATAAATGAGATAGTTTTCTTTTTTTGATGGTTCATTTTTAGCATATAGAAATGCTACAGAATTTTATAGTTTGATTTTTGTGTTCTTCACCTTTATGGAAAAGTTCTAATAGAGTATTACAGCTGTTGGTTAGTTCTAATAGTTTTTAAGGTTTCCTGTATATAAACTATGCCGTATGAAAAAAGAGATAGTTTTGATTCCTTTCAATTTGGATGTCTTGTATTATTTTTCTGATCTAGTTGTTCTGGCTAACACTTTAGTACTATGTTGAACAGAAATAAGAACTAATGCAGTGGGTTTGCCCCTTTGTAGCAAGTATAATGGTGGTAATTCTTAAAGCAAGACCTCTCCCCAACAAAGAAGGCAAGTGGCTTTTATTAGGGAACCTTACACATATTAACACAGTAAAGATATCATCACTTGTAGCAGCAGCACATTCTTGAGCATGTATAATTAATTTTACAGTTGAGGCCATGCCTCTTCACACCTTGGATGCTTTAAAATTGGCCAAGCTGGGCACCTCTTAGGCTCAGAATTTAGTATTACACTAAAAGTATAAATTACCTGGGAGGTGTAGAAATACTCCTGATGTTTTCCTCAGGAGGGCATTCTCTGAAACAAAATAGCACCATTGAAAGAGAGCTAACATTACTAGTAATTTAAAAGGGCAGCAGCTTTCCCCCATAGAAGTGTAGACATTTGCTAACAGTGCCAGCCCAGCAGCTAATAGGGTGATGAGAGTAGACGTCCCTTTCTTATTCTTGATCTTAGAGGAGAAGCTTTCAGCTTCATCTGTAGAAGGGAGTGTTAGCTGTAGCTTGTTATGTATGGTCTTTACTATGTTCAGGGATATTCCTTCTATGTTGAATTTGTTGAGCACTTTTGTTATAAAAGAATGTTGCATTTTGTCAAATGCTTTTTGGCTCTGTCAAGCTCATTGTATGATTTTTAGCCTTCATTTGGTTAACACAGTGTATCCTATTTATGGATGTGTCGGTGTTAAACCATGCTTGTATCCCATAGAGAAATCCCACTCTATCATGGTTGTGATTTTGTAATATCCTGTAGAATTTGACTTGATAGTGTTTTGCTGAGGAATCATCAGAGATACTGGCCTATCATTTTGTTTTCTTGTAGCACCCTTGTCTGACCCTGAAAAATGAGTTTGGAAGTGCTCCTTTCTCTTCAATTTTTTTGGAAGAGATTGAGAAAATTTTACTTCAGGTTTTCTTTATTTTTTTTTTTTTTTTTTAAAGCAATTTGTTCGATTTTACTGAACTGTTAAGACTAGGAGTCTTTAAAGTGTTACCCTGAGGATGATATTAAAAGATGACCACTTTTATATTCCACTGAGAAAAAAAATGAAGTGACATTTTAGAAAAGCATCTTTGAGCCTAACAACTTTTAAAATTTTGGAATCTCTACACATTTAAATTATTTAATCTATTCTGGAGGTCTGAACACAAGACAAGTGGTCACAAGTGGTATATGTGTGGTCTTGGCTTGGTCATAGTGAGATTAAGCGGCTGGATGCTAAAATTCACTTCCAGGGCTGAGAGTCAAACCATGGCTCACTTATACAACTGTCTGCCTTTCGAAGTGCCGTTTTTGTTCAGTTTTGTGGTATTTTGAAGAAATGGAAAGCACAACCTTGTGTATTTACACACTTATACATAATGCTAGCTGAATATGGGAACCTGAATTTAGTTCTCAAATCATGTAAAAATTATATTAAATGATAAATCTTAGGAATTTCACTATAAAAAATCAGAATTGATGGCTGTGTTAGAAAAAAAGCTTTTGGTAAAACTAGGTGGTCTAGTATTTGGAAATACATGCTACGTACATTTGTTTGAGTTTTATTGCCACTTTTTAGATTGTCAGTATTTTAATATATTTTCTCTGTGTTCTTAGTTACTGATAAGCATCAGTTTAAGCCAGAGCAGATGTTATATAGATTCCGCTATGATGACGGTACTTTTTACCCAAGAAATGAGATGCAGGATGTGATTTCAAAGGTAATGAATCCTCTTTGCATTTCTTCAGTGGTAGGTTCTTGTTATCATACTTGGGAAGGATAAAAAGGTGTGATGGGATTTAAAAAGAAACTTGTTCTAGTGTAGAAAATTCTTAAATTACATATACAAGCAAGCCTCTTTTATTTTTTCTTTGGTACCTGAAAAACCAATGTTTAATCATTTCATCATTCTCTTATCAAGCTCTAAATGGAGATTGTGCTATTTATTGCCTCAATCAGAAAGTTATATCCATTGAAAACTATTTTACATAGAGCAACATACAATCACAAAACTAGAATAAACTTTAAAAATACAAATATAAAACATATATCAATTTTGATTGTACACGACAAAATTTTATTGACATAATGAACACATATCCTAGGTTTGTTGCTGTATAGGTTTCTCTGGATTTAAATATATGTTGAAATTTTATATTTTAAGTAAAGTAATTTAGAAAACTCATTGTTTATGTCATATATATGACAAATTCATGACAAAATTTAATCTTTTAAAAAGAATTTTAGTCATCATTTGTATTATAACATTTGAATAATTTTTAAATTGTTTGAGAGTGTTCAGTGACTCCAGGATATTGAAAGTGGATTCATTTATTATTTCAAAATTTTGTTGACATTTGGTGCTGTAACGTGTTTTTGATATATCTTTGTTTCACACAGGGTGTGAGGTTATACTGTCGTCTTCATAGTCTATTTACTCCAGTAGTGAGGTGAGTCTGGTTTCTAATTTCCAGGAATTTCAAATGGAAATATTTATCTCACATATTAGAAATGATGGTATTTGTCTTTGAGAGTGAAAGTTTTACTTTCAAATATTATTTAAAGTAATCTTAATTTGTCTTATCTTGTTTTGTCTTATCTTAAAATGGCCCTAGCTTCTTCTGAGTCTAATTTTACAGTGTCTTTTGTTTTATAAATTATGATTTCTGTACTTACTTTGTTATTCATTCACAGTCAGTTAAGGGCTTGAAAATAAAATAATCCACATTCAATCAGTAGTCAGTAAAAGTGGTTGACTGAGAGAAGATTTGGAAATGCTGCTTACTCTCAGTATTATCATTAAGAAATCTTACATTAACCTTTTGTTAGATTTTGTAGTCAGGTAACAGGTGTGTGCTTTTATGGTATTTCCTTGTAAGAATACTGATGCAGAGAAAATATTTGGTACTTGAGAATTAAGAAATTAATTCAGAGTAAATATAATTTTATTCTTTAGTATATATATATATATATATATAT
>NW_004955444.1:11301017-11302218 GCF_000276665.1 Chinchilla lanigera | reverse complement strand
TCCTGAAATGTCTACTTTTACAAGTAGACTTGGAAGTTGGAAGATGAGGAGAAAGTGAATATTATAATGTTGTCCCATAATTCTCTTAGAGATGATCTTCAAATATTTTGGATAACTTAATACAAATAAATTTAAAAGTAATATTTAATACTTCAGAGCAACTGAGTACTTATTTTTTCCTGCTAAATGAATACAAAACAGTAATTTATTTACTATTTAGCTAACATTACCTCTCCATGTCATCTGTATATATGTAGATTGTTTTTGTATGTGAACATATGCTCTGAAAATGTTTTATCCTTATGGGATTTCTTACCAAAAGTTACATTTTCAAAGAGCTGAGAAAAGGACTTGTCCTTTGGTTAGAAATGCCAGTTGTGTATGAGTTGTGAAGGCAGTAATTAAGGGGCCAAAGCATAAAACAAATGGAATATATGATACTCATGCTTTTAGTAGGCGTGACTTCAGCTTATACAAAAAAAATTATGTGGTATTAAGACCCCCAGGCACACATGTGATCATGTAGTACACTACTTTTCTGTCTTATTGATGCTTATGAAAACCAATATGAAATGAGTAACAAATAGTATTAGAAATATGCAAAGAGGTTTAAAAGATAAGAAAAGCCATCACTGACTATTAGCTAAGCTTATTCACTTATTATTGAAATCTCATAAATTTAAACCATACTTTAGAGTTCTTTATGGAAGTGAATAAAAGGATGTAAATATTAATTGTACATTACTGACAGGGGCTAAAGGACAGGGAATGCAGCTGGTAATTACTAGTTACTTCAAGCATTTGCAGCTTGCATAGTTTGACATTTTCAAATGACCATGACTTTCTTCTTCCCTTTTGATCCATGCCTAGAAAATGAATGCATTATAGATTTCTGCCCTTAGGCCCACAACTGATCGTGAGACTTTGTTCGTATGTAACTATGTGCTGAATGATTTCTCAGTTCTGGGCCGTGTGCTGTGCAGGGAGTCCCATTTGGAGAGCCAGTTCACTGGGGATGTGATTTCACTATGTCCATGCTCTGATCATACAAAATGAATGGTGAGCTCCTGGTGTGTCTGCTTCATGACAGCCTTGCAGGTTTCCCATGATGGTAGAGCTCTGTGAATACTCCTTTAGTGCAAATCCTGCCTTCCTGGAGAATGGAGAAGTGAAAAAAGGGCATTGCTTTATTCTCCACATT
>NW_004955444.1:11273329-11300917 GCF_000276665.1 Chinchilla lanigera | reverse complement strand
TTTTGAGTTTTGTTTTCTTTTTTTTTTTTTTTTTTTAGCACAATCTGACACAATTTAAGGGATAAAAGTATGTTTTATGTTTTATTCTTTTATTAATAAGATATTGTACTTCTGTTTAAATTATTTCCAGGCATAGCAGTCTTTGTATACAGGAAACAAAGAGGAGGTATCCCGTTTTAGTGTGGTTGAACTGATGCAGTATTTTTTCAGGTGTTGTGAGTGCTTCACAAACTACAGCATTTGCACACATTGGCACTAAATGAAAATATTTTCTTGTGCCCACATGTACTCTGTATAACATTGTTTAAATTTCTGTTTTGTTTATAGAGATAAAGATTACCATTTAAGAACCTACAAATCTGTGGTCATGGCCAACAAACTGATAGACTGGTTAATTGCACAGGTAAATAGACAAGTTGTGAATTGTATTCACTGCTGCTTAAACTCTGAGTATGTGCATGTGAGTTAGGCACCCCTCCCTTGACATCTTAAGGGTGAAACACAGTGAAGTAATTTTCCCAGGCTCATGCAGAGTTAGGATTGAATTTAGGGTGTCTAATTCCAGAGTCCTAAAACTAACTTTTTGTATCTTGTCTTCGAAAACTAGGATATTTTTATTTTTAAAATAACTGAGATTTGCCAAAAACACTAAGCATAATTTGAGTATCACTGAAGAATTACTATGTTCAGACACTAAATTTTTTTTGCATTCACTTACTTGTTTTAAAATATCTGTTCATTAGTCCTTGAAAACGATTAAAATCTTCCTGTGCCTTTTTTTCCCTGTTAGATAGCAATTCTGCTTTGATGATATGAGCTTTAATATATACTTTAAGTAGGGAGGTGCAGATTTCATTATTGGTATTCTTGTTGTCCTTCGGATATGATTCTGACAACTGGTATTGAGAAAATGTAAGTTCTTTATAAGTAAAACAAAGTAAAATATGTAGTTCATTATGGTAGCTACCCAAATAGAAACTTACTGAGGTATTGTCCTCTACTAGGTAAACTAACAAATGAATGAGTACATTCCACTGATTAAAGAAAAAGCTAAAAGCTGATAACCACTTTAACTAAACATACCGTTTGGAGGAGAGGCTATTGCTTGGTTGAGATATAAATCATTCCACTTGGATATTTAAATCAGTTTCTTAAGCAGTTTTATCCTTGTTTTTAAAGAAGTGCACTTGTACTTTGTTACAAGTACATAATTTGATATTTCATCCTAAAATACTTTATTAATATTTAATCCCTATTTGAGTTGTCTATTCACATATAGTTTGAAGTTTTTGTTTTTTAGTATTAATTCTAGACTGCTCAAGACCTTTTATTTTTGTATTTTGTGGAACCTAAATTTTTACACTTATAAGTTACTGTTTTAAATGAAACCATTTACTCTGAGGAAAATCCCTAATTCATGTACTCAGTGGCTTTACTAATGTATGAAACTTTTATAATACTTTGGTCATCACATGTCAGTGGAATCAGTTCTGTATTCAGTGTCAGAGCTGGTATTTCATACAGGGATTGTTCTACTGTAGAATTGTATTGTGTGACATATTGATTATGTAAGAAATTTGGAGAAAATTTATTTGCGGTAAAAGCTGGTGCTGAATAAACATTTAAATTCTAACTCTGAAAGTTAGTAATCAATTTTCTTTTGTACTTTCATTTTCCAAGGGTAACCAGTAGAAGAATAGAATAAGTTGCACAACAACTTGTCCAACTTGGAATTTTCTTTTCTTCATTTTTTCTTAGTGGTTTCTTAGGACAATGCCTGTAAAAATTGTATGTGGTAGTAAATGCACTTGACTGAGTTTCAAGTAACCTAGTATCAGCTGCCACCTCTGCTAATAACTAGTTATGCAAACTTAGGCAAATAAGCCCATCTCTCTTGCAGCAGCTGTACATGCTATCTTTTATCTACCATTGAAACTTTATGACTGTTATACAATTTATCCGGATTAGGTATCAGACATACTCAATTCTTACCATTTACCTTCAAATTAGAACAGCATGGGCTGCCTTGGAAGAGGAAGACACAGCAGTGGATGATAAGATAGCAAATTAAAGAACTTAATGTAATATGAAGGATAGATTTTAATAAAGTAATGCTCTCTTCGCCACATGAATCTCAAATGATTCTTAATTTTCAGTATTAACCAGTATTAACTCAATTGATTTAGATAGAGTTACAGGACGAGAGTAAAGATCTGGCTCCAGTCTAATGGTCTATATTGTTGTTTTGGGGTATGGTTTAGGTCTTGCAGTTTTTTTAATGTATTGGGCGATGTCATCTTGAAAAATGCAATGACTTATTTTCTTCATTATACATTTTTCACTGGCTCTTGCGCTACTTCTAGTACAATGGTTTGTAATAAAATAACTTGATCCATGAAATTAATTCCTCCTTGGACCAGTACAACTATCCTTCTAAACATCACTTAATTTGTATAAGCTGTGATTTATATATATATATCCTTTATACTTTATAATTTAGTGGCATCTTGTTTTATTCCACCCAACCAGTTTTGGTTGGGCTTTTTTTTCAGTCTCACCAAATCTATGTGGCACCAATAAGAATTTAAAAGACACAGGGATAATAAATTTGAGGTCACAGTTTTTAACATGTCTTTATAATGTTAATCTGTACAGTGTAACATTTGAATAATCAAAACAATCAAATGTCAACAAGTACTGAGCAAGCTCTTATGATAAGCTTAATATTTAAACAATTGCTTTGATGGTTAAAATAAAACAAAGCAACAAAACCGGAAGCAGGTGTGTTTTCTGCCTTCAAGGGACTGCTAGTCAGTTGGCCTAATTTTTTTTTATTTTCTCCAAAATCCTGCTTAAGCGTCATCTCCCCAGGAAGCCTTACAAGTTTCACAACTCTAGGTTCAGGGTCTTCTACGGTCCTCCTTCTCTGGTTATATTTGCCCCACTGGGAATATTGAGTAAGATAGGTAATGATATTATGGACATTTTAAGTGACAAAATTCCTTTACTAGATTCAAAATAATAGAAAGAAGAAAAATGTTTTATGTTTGAATGTTCTAATATTTGATCTCTAGTATTTACCATCATATGTAGAAAACATAAATATGGTTTGAATGAATACATAAAATTACAAAACAGCTAGATATTTGAAGAGGGCATGATGCACCGTCTCAAGCTGCAGGTAATAAGTATTTGGGGAGTTACTAGGGTTGTAGTTTTCACAGTGTGTGCTGGAACTTCTTTTGGTGGTTTGTAGACAGATAGGTAGAATTTAAATGCGTGGAGGGTAGAGACACCAGCACTATACATATGAAAATTACTTGAGGGACTGCAGTGATGACAATGACAGTGTTCAAGCAACAGCTGACTGTGGACGAGAGCAAAAGGTCTGAGTTTTAAGCTTGGAAGGTGAGGCTGGAGAGGGAGGATGAAACGAAGATAAGGATGGTTTTGCAAGAATATTTTGTTATACTATGATTTCTTTAAAAATAGGATCTCTATAGTTTTTGAAGATGCAACTGCTATGTAAGAAAATCTAATTCTGTAATTCATATGGTACAGAGAGTACAGGAAAAATTTGGTAATTTAGGTAATTTATAAAACAGATTAGAGCATTGACAAGAGTACCCAAGTACTAAAAAATAGGACTAGGAAAAAATGAGATGCTATGTTAAAAAAAAACCTTCTTAAACTGTAAAATGTAGAACTTTGAGATACTATACACATACAGAGATATATACATGTTCATGTGGGTACATGGATCTGTACTTATGTTAATGAAATAGGTGTTTTCTAGATCAAAACCACTTGAAAGACCTGCTTTGGGCTATTTTGTTGGGTTCAGTGGCACAGTCTGCTTATTTTTTTTTTTTTTTTAACAAAATAATGAAAGAAAAGCTTGCATTTGCTGGCTCAGCAAAATAGTTTAATGTTAAGGTCTTAGAAGTCACGGCAGATTGATAGGTTGCTCCAGGCACCCCTCAAGAGCAAGAACATTTGGTGGGAAGGGAGAGTGGTGAGTGGCCCAGATCAAGTACCATGATTTTTACTTACCTTAATTCACTGTGTTATCAATTTACAGGTTATTTTCCTGTTTCATAACTGGAATATAAAACCTAAGAAATGCCCGGAAGGGTTAATTTAAAATAGCAAGAATATTTTTCTAGCTGGGCATGGTGGTGCAGGCCTGTAATCTCAGCAGTTGGGAGGCTGAGGCAGGAAGATCGCTATGAGATCCTAGGCTACAAAGTGAGTTTAAGGCCAACCTGAACTGCAGAGCAAGACCCTGTCTCAAAAAGACAAAGACAATTTTTTTTTAGTGATATATTTTCATATTTAATAAAATGTTTTTTCTCAAGAAATATGAAGTATTTTGCAGGTGATGTTTTCATATTAAGTGAATGTTTTCATTAGTGTATGTAATTCCTTTCAAGAATTAGGTGCATGCTGTCTTATGTAGCAATTGATGCTCTTATATAAGAATAGCTTTGTTTAAATATAGTGTTGAAAAGGACAGATGTATTAAAGATGCAGCAAATAGAAGGCAGTGATACATGCCAGTTGCCTAGCACTTTGAGAGGCTGAGGCAGGAGGATCACAAGTTCAAGCTCAGACTGTAATTTAGTGACTCAGTGAGATCCTGTCTCACATTTAAAAAAAAATTTGAAAAGGTCTGGGGATGCAGTATGATGCCAAGGTCCTGGGTTCAATGCTCAGTACCAAAAAACAAAATAAACACACCCCAAACACAGAGAGACCATGTTAATGTGTGGTATGGATAATAGAATTACAATGTGTTGTTTTGACATTATGTTGATGTATTAAACCGTAACAAGTTATCCTTGAAATATTATATAAATATGTAATTTCCTTAACAAGTGAAAAAAAAATGCAGCAGGTCTTCTGTTCCCTATAAACTGACGTAGTGCTTTTTGGTTAACAGGGGGATTGCCGCACTAGAGAAGAGGCGATGATACTTGGCATGGGTCTGTGTGACAGTGGATTTATGCACCATGGTAGGGATTGATGTATTTCATTGTTGGGGTTCTTCTTAGGACTTGGGAATATCTTGGTGCTCCAGTGACGTCCAGAGGAGCCAGCAAGACTGTGTGGGTCTTACCATCGGTCCTTACTAATTACCTGCAGTTGATTTCATTGCAGTTTTACCTGTTGCTCCGACTTCTCTTAGATCCTAGACTATGTTGATTTCAGAAGAGTAGTGGCTTGAGCGAGAAGTTTTGTTTCTGAAAAAATTCGTGTGCCTCTTTGAACTGATTTCAGACTACACTCGTGGTTTTTTGAATGACAGTTTGTAGTAGATGATTCAATCAACATATGTGGCTGAATATTGATTGTTCATTTTAGGAAAATATTTTCAGAAATTACCTTAGAGAATTAAATTATAAACTCTGGAAAAATAATTTTTTAACCATTAGAAGTCAGTTCTCTCTTTTCTTTGATTACTTTGAGTAAATCATCAAGTGGGAGTTTTCATTTGTTTTGTTTTGTTTTTGCAATACAGTTATTGAATTTATCAAAGAGACATGCAGTGGTTTATCCCTCTGTACTCATAGCATCTTACAGAGTCCATAAACCAAAACATTTTTCAATGCTTATAAATATACATTTGTATCTAATTGTCAATTACTTTCAGAAGATTAGTGTTCCTTCATTTTGAAAGAAAGTAGAGCAAAAACTACAACAGTTTGAAAGCATCCTTGGCTGTCGTACATTTCTTGGGGAATTCTGTACCATCTCACTCTGTCTAGACTGCTATGTGATCAGAAAATATCCACCCCTGAAGAAAAAACTCCTGAATGGAAGAAATGGAAGAATTTTAGGGTATTAAAACTAACGTCAAGCTGAAAACCCTCAAATCTTCAGCCATTTTTCTGTTTAACATACAGCATCAATGAGTAATAATTTTATGTAAGCATTTATTATAAAAATTGAGTAACGATAAAAATTACCCCTACAAAAGTCTGTCGGTAAAACACAACCCATTGGTTCCTGCCTGGCTTTTTTGATGCCCTCTTCTAACTCCTTTGATTGATTGTTCAGAGGAGGAAAACAGGTGTAGCAGAAGCATCCTGTGAGCTTGGGAAAGTGCTTAGATCCTTTACGTGAGGCAAGTCAAACCAAAGCACATTCTCATTTTCTTTTTATTTGTCAGTTATTGGCTCGTTTTTCCTTTTCCTTTGAAATTGATAGATGCATTGGATAACTCATGCTGCCAACCAGTCCATCTGTCTGGTCAACAATTATTTGCTGGAATTCTATAAAACTAATGAAATAAAATAGCTGTAATTTTTGATTAGTTACCATATCCAAGTTATTTGTACGTCTTACCTCATTTTAATTTAATGCAACATTATGAAGGTTTTATTGCCCTCTTTTTGTAGATGAGAAATTGAAGTTCAGAGAGTTTAAGTAACTGTGTCATTGTCACACCCAGAATCAGCCTCAGACCTGGCCTGACTGCTTCTGCTATGCCCCGGAATCACTGTTTTTTTTTCAGCTCTTAGCTGCGTGAATCAACCTATCCCAACAAGCGCCCTTCTAGATGCTAAGGACGTGGGAATTAGAAATAGAGAAGATTGCCCTTGTGACGCATTTTGACAGCTGCCCAAATCTCATTCAATATAAGTTCTTCCTATCTGTATTTAACCTTAGCTTGAACTAGACAAACAAACCATAAACCTGGTGTCATCAGTGAATGCCAGGAATCTTAAGGGATTTTAAGAAAAATATTAATGTTCAGATAAAGAGAAGAAAAAGACCTTGGTAGAAATAACATTGTTTGAAAATACTGCTTTTATTTTTGTTGTTGTTGTTTTTCGTTTTTTTTTTTTTTTTTCCAGTACCAGGAATCGATCTCATGACCTTATCCTTGCCAGGCAGGCGCTGTGCCACTGAGCTAAATTCCCAGTCCCTGAGAATATTGCTTGTAAACAGAAAAGAAATAGGAGTTCATGCAAACTAAAGATCACATTTCACTAGAAGGCATATTCCTGGTTTGGTGTGTTAGAGCCAAAGTAATCCCAGTGGGAATTGCTCACATATTCTAGAAGGATAACATTTAACTTATTTGAACTTCCTGTAATTGTGCAGGTATTAAAAACATGATTAAAGTTTTCACTGCAAGTTGAAAACATGGTAGGGTTTTATGTTAAGATTGCATGCATTTTAGGATACATTATAATCTTTTACTTAAATTTTGGTTTTAATCTGGACAATGAGAAACTTGTTTAAGTACAGAAAAATTGTCATTAGAAAATACTATTTGTTTAAAAATCCAAAACCTGTTAGGTAACAGTATTTTAAAGGATTTACTGTTTAGAAATTATAGAAATAAATGTCCTAAGAGTACAAAATTGAGATTATGGCCAGCGATTTATGTCTGCTGGCATGGAAAATGAATTTGATTTTCAATTTAACTGAAACAATTTGAATCTCTTTGTGTAGTCCTTGAAAAAAGTGAATTTAAAGATGAACCCCTACTTTTCCGTTTTTTCGCGGATGAAGAAATGGAAGGGTCAAATATGAAGCATCGACTCATGAAACATGATCTAAAGGTTGTGGAAAATGTTATAGCTAAGTCCCTCCTGGTAAGTTTGTTAATTTATTATATGAGTTTTCTTCTTGACTAGACATTAAGAGGAGACTGTATATCTTGTGGTGACGAATATTACTTTATTTTATCTGGTTTTATTTATTTATTTATTTATTTATTTGGTACCAGGAATTGAACTGAGGACTTTGCACTTGCCAGGCAGGTGCTTATGCCACTGAGCTATATCCCTGACCCTTTATTTGTAACTTTTTCATAATTGCTTTGTCAATAATATTCATGTTTTTCTTTTCAGATTAAATCTAATGAAGGCAGCTATGGCTTTGGGCTAGAAGACAAAAATAAAGTTCCAATAATAAAGTTGGTAGAAAGGGGGTCGAATGCTGAGGTAATGCAGATTAGCCTTTTTTCAAATTTATTGTCAAGATATACCAATGTAAAAGTTGCAAAATAACTGAAATCAACTGCTGAATATCTTTATTGAGGACATATCTCTGGATAATTTTACTTTGAGTATTACCAGATACCCTTGGAATTTGTGGCAGCCACTCCTTTGTTGGGACTCAAGGGTAACTGGGGAGAGGGTACTATTCAGAGTTCTACAGCTGTGAACTTTTTGTGGCTCAGCCTTTGTTCATGGGACCTCCTTGGCCACAAATTCCAACTGGAACCCTGTAGGGGCTGTCTGGGATGTAACTCACTGTACTGTGCATGTCATGCTGTTCTTCTATTCAGTCAAGGGCTATTTTCCTAGTGTCTGTCTTTTCTATGATTGTTACTTCCACTAGTTAAACGTACATTTTGACTTAGTGTCTCACTGGATTAGTACTGGTTGACCTTGTCTCCCTTCACAGGGCTTTTAAACAGAAGAATCTCCTGATCACTCACTCATTCATTCAAAATCGTCATTTAATTGCAGTTTATGCTAAGCAGTGTTTTGGACTCTTGGAATAGCGCAAAAAGCAAAATAGACAAAATTCCCTAACCTAATGGAATCTACTTTTCAGTGCTGTATTCCCTGTCAGGTCTAAAG
The DNA here is from genome assembly GCF_000276665.1 of Chinchilla lanigera. NCBI lineage: Eukaryota > Metazoa > Chordata > Mammalia > Rodentia > Chinchillidae > Chinchilla > Chinchilla lanigera. Next base: position 11,292,314 of record NW_004955444.1, on the reverse strand, counting down.
TATCATTGTGTTGCTCTCTGACTTGCAGAATAGTTAATGCTGAGATAAACAGCTCAGTATTCATATATTTAATAAATGGGAGAACTTTTGAATCTCTTTAGAGTTCATGGTAAATTGTCATCCATCCTCCTATTAATGCCCAAGGTCTCTGTCTTTTACTAAAACATACATTTATGCAAGACAAAGCTTGAAGAGTACACTCAAAATAACTCTTCTTGACTCATATTCTGTTAGTGGATCTGGTCCATAAATGACCGTAGGTAGTAATTTTCTAAGAGCAGATGTTTCTCTCAGGAATTTTCAAAAGATCTTCTTAGAGCATATCTTCAGGCTGCTATGTGACTGATAAAAATGTCCTCTCCCTGGGTTCATCGTTTAGCTGGCAGCCAGAAGACAGGGAGTTTATAGGGAGTCAGGCTGGTTAAAAAACCAGTCTGAGCTGGGTGACATGGTGCGTGTCTGTAATCTAGCACTGAGGGAGACTGAGACAGGAGAATCATAGGTGTGAGTCCTACAGGACATGTTAGTGAGACCCTGTCTCCAAATAAAAAATAAAAAGGACTGGAGATATAGTTAAATGTAGACCCTTGGTTAGTTCCCTAGTACTGCCACAAAAGATAAAAATAGAGTCCAGAGTTGGGTGTGGTGGTGCACACCTGAAATCCCAGCAGTCTAGGAGCACAGGCACTTTAGCAACCTAGCCAGACCCTGTCTCAAAACAAGCGGGTAGAGATGTAGTTCAGTGCAAAGACCATGAGTTCACTCTCCAGTACCAAAGGGGAAAGTATTCGTGACATGTGATCAAAATATAATGAGTATTTCTGCCAAGTGCCAACCAAAAAAAGGACAGGCTAGTAAAACATAGTGTTATGGCCTTATTCACTGGATGGATCTGGCACCATATGACATCTGGCTCTTCCTCAAAGTCAAAATGACCATGAAAAATGAATATTTTGAAGTGACTCAGGACATTCAGGCTGCCATGACGTTTGTAGTTAAAGTTACCTGTGAAAGAGAACTTCCCGAACTGCTTCAGAAAGCGTCAAGAATAGTGGGACAAGTGTGTTTGAAATGCCGGAGAGTGTTTTCAGAGGATTATAGGTAATGTATTTTTTACTATAGTAAATATTTTAAAATTTAAACATTCACTGTATATTTTGATCATACCGCATGTATGTGCAGGGGTTGAAAGCTACAACAACAAAAGAAAAAATTCTAGGAAGAATACAAACAATGTCAAGTGAAAGAGGAAGTGGAGAGAATTTCCGTAAAGCTGTGTAATCAAATCTGAAACTAGGCCAAGGAGAGTAAGAACTGTGTCATTTCATTCATAGTTCTGCTATATGGATTTATATAAAAACATTGCAGATGTCCTTGAAATGTCAAAATCTATAAGCTCTAAACTTTTTCGGATCCTAATTTTGTGAAAAACTTAGATTCTTTCTTCAATGATCATTTGAATTATTTTTTTGTTTCTTTCTTAGATGGCTGGCATGGAAGTTGGGAAGAAGATTTTTGCCATTAATGGTGACCTAGTTTTTATGAGACCTTTCAGTGAAGTGGATTGCTTCCTGAAGTCATGCTTAAACAGCAGAAAGCCTCTGAGAGTTCTCGTTAGCACAAAGCCAAGGGAGTAAGTTGTATGGCTTTTATGGGATTTTTTTAAAAAGTTACACATGGATGAATGAAGTACAAAAGTTAATGAAGTTACCACTGAAGCCACACCAGCATCACAAATACCAGTTTTTAGGTGATAACAAGAACTCCATTGCTTACAGGTTTTTTTTGTTTTGTTTTGTTTTGTTTTTTTCTTCCGGTACTGGAAATCGAACTCACGACCTTGCACTTGCCAGGCAGGTGCTGTGTTGCTGAGCTAAATCCCCAGGCTCCACTGCTGTAGTGATAAGGTGTTTGCTCCTTGAATCTCATAGTTTCAGTAGAAATAATGCTTCCCTCTGCTACCCAGATTTTCCTCTTCTGTGCTGGGTTTGACCTTGAGTGAGAAAACTGGTAGAACACTTGAGAAAAAAGAACTACATATTGAGCTGTGAGAATTTCCAATACTAGAAGTTAATTTGACACAATTTATTATTGGCATTAAACTTGAAAAACACTGAATACTTGTGTGTCCTTGACAATATGATGATGCCTTTAAAATTTATTTCACTCTCTCTAAAATCTGTCTACATATGATTAGAAAAATTTTTGTGTTTACTATAGAAAATTTAAAGGGTACAAAAGGATACATCGTTCTTATAATCTTATCACCTATAAGTAATGGTTATATTTTAGAAATTCAATGTTAGTTGACTTCTTTTTTATTACTGCACGTGTATACAACAAAGCGTATACATTGAGACTATGCTGTCTGTGTTTTCTGTGTTGTTTTTTCAGTTGGAAACATGTTATTGTTAGACTTGCAATTCAGTGGCCTTTCTTCTGCAAATCATTTTCGCACAGCTCTTGTATTCCCTGATCAGATTTGTCATGGGGTGTTTCACCAATTAATTCAGATGGTGCATATAAAGTTCTTAATGGAATGTCTTAAGGTACTAAGATTACATCACAATTACTGTTTGAAATTTACCTAAACCCATTTATCAGTAGCAACAAGCATCTTTCTTAGTTTTAAGATAAATGAAGGTTGAGAGTTATTACTTCAAAACGAAAAGATTAACTATTTAGAAAAGTATTATAAGTGCATCATAAATGTATAAAATGTACTTTTCAAATGTACTTTTAAAAAGTACATAAAATGTACTTGTATGTGTAAAAAGCTGCGTAGATATGTGTCTTCCGGAATAGCTGTGGCACTGAGAATGACTTATATTGGGTTACAGCATATCTAATGAGCTGTGTTCTCCATAGTAAGTCTCTTCATAACAAAGTTAAGTCATTAAGGTGGATGGTTGTGTTAGTTCCTACCAGTAATTTACTGAGTGGCCGCGAGAGTGAGTATGACTCATCAATTAATTACGAACTGAGGGAGACTGGGCTGGAGGGCAGCAAAATCCCCAACACTGTCTTCCCACTAAAACCTCAATATGATCCGTTCCTCTCCTTTCTAACTAATGCTGTCTGGGATAAGGGTTTCCTGGTTGCCTCTCTCCTGGCACTCTGAGGACAGATAAAAGGGAGAGGACAGACTGGAAAGGAATAAGAGAGCCCTATTTTGGAGCAAACCTTAGTAAATTCAAAAGTTCTCCCAATTCCCCCTGATTTACCTTGTAACTACTGGTCCATTGATGTGGACATTCCCCCAGTGAGAAGACTGAGGCCGATAACTTCAAAAATAAAGCAATAGGAGCGAATACTCAGTCCTGGACAGATCCCTGGAGAACAGAGTCGAGACCTATATCTTCTGACCCTTCCTCAGTGTTCGCTGCAGTGTCTGGAACCCGAGAGTCATGCATCTCCCCTTCCAGTTGTCAGCTAACTGTCACTTCAGCGTCCTCATCTCAAGGATGGGCATAGGATGCCTGTGTCATGGAGCTGGAAGACACTAGATAGGGCTGGGTTTGTGAGGAACTTAGTGAAACGCTTGTCATACAATAAATAATCTAGTGATATCATATACAGTGCTCTTGTTTTCTGATTATTTTATTCCATTGATTCATTACAGGAAGAGTATATTTTCCATGTATTTAGAAACTTTTACTCAATTGTTCTTTTTTGTTTTTTAAATTTATAACACTTCCTGTATGTCCTTCCTCTATTATGAATCATATCTTGCCTATTTATGTTCATTAAATATATTATTTAAAATATTGTACTCCATACCTTTTCCTGTTATCTTAGTATATGTAAATTTCTCTGACCAGTACTCCAAACTATCTCTCTGCTCCACACCTCTCTCTCTCTCTCTCTCTGATGTTTAACAGCGTCCCTAACCTCCCAACTAAATGCCAGTAAAAACTCACCATCCTGTTATGAGAAGCAAAAATGTTCAAAATGATAATATTGTATCTTGGCTGGCAATATCATCATTCATATTTAATACGTTCATATTTAGCTAAGTGCATTGAAAATATTTTCAATACTAAATTTAACATTTCTACTTAAAAAATAACATTCAAGATTTATAAATTGATAGTCTCATTATAAGTTTCTGATATATAAAAGTTGGAAGACTTGTTGACAGCTTTGACACATTAAAACATTTATGAAGTTTTACTTTATTCTCCGGGTTCAGTGAGGTGTCCCTGTGTGATAAAGTGTTCCCAATTTTTGTAGCTTTTTTCTCATCCTTGCCTTGATGATTCCATACATTAACTTGAACATAAAAGGTGACAACATGGGTTTCTCTCCTGTGTAAATTTGCTGACATCATAGCACAGATAAAGTGAATTAGCTACAATTTGCCGTTTGTGTCTTTGTATAAACAGATCACATGCAAAAGCTTAACAGAGTATTTATTTCTCACTCGTAAAGAAAAAATGGAGCGTTTTGAGGTAGAAATGGGAAGATAACTGTTCTCTCTGATCAGTTTCTTTTGTCTTAAACCACTGATATTCTTCTATCTGTGAATCCCAAGGCCATCTTGGGGGCGTGGGATCTGCACTTCAGCCTGGGAACATTATACCTCAGGAGGAACTGCGTGGAAGTTTTTGCATGCGTCCTCATATTTTCTTAAATATCTTCTTGAATTTAAATAGTGTTGTTGTTGGAAGGAAAACTACAAGAAGTAAATACCATAGAATTTTCTTTCACACTTAATAGCATCAAGTATTTTACCCTTAATAACATCAAGAAGTTTTTCAAAAGGCTTTGTAGCAGACACTTTTGCATACTTATTTTCCACAGGAAGTGAAACATTCCTTCTGTAAATTTAATTCTTCTGTTAATAGGCAATATAGTATTCCCAATGGGCAGACATTCTCTCCAGGAACTATCTTATTAGGGAAGATCCAACATTTTCCCACAAATGGATCTCGTGGTGTTTTTAATAATTTTTGTGAAGAAAAGTATAACAGTCTTCTTGAAGATCAGAGCAAGGTCAGCTGCACACAGTACTATTAGTAAAATAGAAAGAACCTATTCAGGAAGGGTTGAAAGGCCACAATGAATTATGCATAATCTGAAAGCAACATTAATTCACCGTACTTGAAAGCTTTAAATTATTTCAGCAAAAGTGAACTCTCTATCTATAACATAAAAAATATGAACTATGTGTTTCTGTTTCGTGCTCACCATAATATGTATTTATTCTCTTTTTTCTTAGTTTTCTTTCATTTTAAGTGAAATGAAAAATCACTGTGTATCTCTGTCAGACACTAATAACGGTGTACTATTCAAAGGAAATGGATACATCCCTGTACACTAAAAACTGTTTAATTAAGGATAGAGGACGTATTGATTCTCTGACCTCTGTCTCACAAATACACAGATTGCTTCCTAGTGTATAACCTGATTTATACTAATGCTTTCACATCTCCCTAGAGCAGATAATTTGCATTTTTATCACAGTGTCTTCCTCAGTTGTATTTGATTTTGCAGTACCAGCCTCTGCTTTCAGGCTTAATGGCAGTCATTGCTTTTCTCAAGTGTTCTAAGCCATAGTCCTGCTCACGTTGTCCCCTCACAGCTATAGCTAACTTCAGTCTCCATCTGACTTTCTCTGGAAGACCTGCCAGCATTTATTTCCTAATTAATTCATTTCTTAGAAAACACTATTGTTTCTGGGGCATCGAAAATGATCCATCAAAATTTATTATGTTATATTTACTTGGTTTTGGTCTCTACTGGAATTTATTATACTCCATTTTATTGTTATGATGCTCCATCTGATCTAGCATTTTCCGCTTTACTTGTTGATGTCTGATTTCCAGCCTCCTTCTCCAGAGTATCGCATTTATTAGTGACAGATTGAACATTCTCACATTCTTTGCCGTGTGGGTGCGTTGGAAATGTTCCTTTTCTTCTTCAGGTTTACTCTTTGATGTGACATTCTTTTAGAATCTCACTGTGTAGATACACAGTTAATTATATTCTTGGATTATTTTGATGTAGGGTTTGACAACTCTGTTCTTTGATGGTGCTCTGTGATGAGGTTCCCGCCAGGTAGAAATGTATTCACTTTGTGGTTATTTCATATTAATCTTTATAAAATTTTTTGTAAGATACTCACTGGTTTTTGTAATAGTAAACATAAGAGAGATGCTCCCATTTCATAAAGCAGCTACCTAGCTCATAGCCCCATGCAGGGCAGTTTACCAACAGTGTCTCTTTTCATCCCCACTGGCACCCTAGAAAATGAGCATTATCATTCTGTGGACAGTTTTTATGTAGCTTTCTGTGCTGGAGCTGTGAAGGAGCTTACCCAGGTTATCTGAACTCAAACTGACTGAGTGTTCAAAACTGTTTGTCTGCCCCAGAGCCAGTTTCTTTTTAAGAATATACTAGGCAGTAACTGTGTTCAATTTAGAAATTGTATTATGTGCCTGCTATGTGCCTTAGTAAGGGTAAGGATCATGTTTGTCTCCAAGAGCTTCTTGCCTAGTGTCATTCATATAGTAGGCCCTCAGTAGGTCTTTATTGAACAAACAAGCAAAAGTGTAGATGGCTGTCATTTTAACCAGCTGTGGCATTTACAGTTATTCTTGCCCTGTTTTTGGATTGATTTTAGGACAGTGAAAATCCCAGATTCAGCTGATGGACTTGGATTTCAGATCCGAGGGTTTGGCCCTTCTGTTGTACATGCCGTAGGAAGAGGTAAGAAATGTATCATACATGGTAAACAGCTTTCCAGATGTTTTGGGTAGACTTTATAGAACAGAAATGTCTTTAAAATATGCATCATCATTTTGTTATGATCTTCTTATTCATATTAGTGCTAAGGCAAGGGTAGTACGTTCTGGAAGCAATATTTTAAACATCTCTTAAAAAGTCTATAGCATATTTGTGATTGTTAAAAGTCTGATAAAAGGATGACACTCAATTTCATTATTGTCTATGCTTTAGTTTAGTCAATGGTATAATTATTTTAAGGGGGTTTCTGCATTTTTCTTGAGTGTAAGTAAATGTACCGGGGGGGGGGTTAGTAATTCAAAGAGGTGCATTTTTGATTGCAGCATAATTCCTTCAAGTGTTCCTATGAACCATTTATAAATCTTACTATAAAACTTTTTAAAATTGGTTTTAGGGAGTAAAACATCTCTATATCATACTCTCTTTGTGTTTGAAAGGCAAAGAAGCTGTTGACATCTCTTGGTATATGTATTCCGTTTCATACTGACACTGGTGGTGATTGTTGTTTTGGTTTTTTTTTTTTTTTTTGATTTTTTTTTTTCCGATATCGGGAATCGAACTCACGACCTCGCACTTGCCAGGCAGGCACTGTGCCACCGAGCTAAATCCCCAGCCCCAGACACTGGTAGTGATTAAAAGGAATAACAAACCACTCACTGTTAATTATAGCAAACAACTGGTGGTTAGAGCAAGAAAAGCTATTAGCATAAGCCATGAGTGTATGAATCTAGAAATCATTAAAATACATGGAGAATCTTACTATACTCATTCAGGGATTAGACAGGAAATTTTCAAGAAGATGTGGCTATCAAAATCAAAATTATCAAGAACTTGCTAGACCTTTATTAATTGTAAAATGATTGTTCAGATGTATGTTAAAAAATGAATCTTCAGAAATTTGTCTTTTCACTCAAAGTTGCTCAGCGTACTGAAGGATACACATATAAACCTTACCAATAACTCATTAAATATCATGAAACAAATGGAATAATATGACATCAAATACCTTTTTATTTTCAGTGAGGTGAACAAGATGTGCTTTTCATTGTCAGTGCTAGATAGTACCTGAGGACCTGCGTAAATCAGGTTGTACCTTGTACCCCATTATGAAATCACCTAAAAAGCAAGACTCTGTCTTTGGATGTAGTGGAAGAGCTGGTCTGTGCCCGGTTCTTGTGTATTTTTGCTTCTGAAGGGTGAGGGACAGAAGCACTCATGTGCTTATCCTCTCAGATGCATATTAAATCAAGGGATGTTTTCCAGTGGCTTCTTTTTACATTAAAATTAAGCCATAGGAAAAAGAGATTTCTTCCCAGTCTTACTCCCACATCGGATCCTGCCTAACCACCTTCTTTCTCCTAGCTGGAATGAAGTGTTTCCAGATTCACTCTATTGTCTTTTCCGAGGCCTCTGTTATTACTCAGCAACCCTTTCCTGTGTCCCTCATCAGCTAGTGCTTTCTTCTCTAACTCACCTCCTGTCTCTCAAGATAGACCCCTTTTCCTGCAGTCTGCCATGCGTGGTAAGGTGCGGACCCTAAGGCCTTCACACTGAGGATGCCAGGACTCCTCCTGAGGTCCTGCTCGGCTCTCCTCTTTTATACCTCCGTCCCCAATTCTGAAGTCACAATAACAATTGCTTATATGTTCCCAAATAGCCAGGTGATTTCTTGACTCAGTGCCTATTTTCAGGCTATTCACTCTGCTGAGAATATCCCTTCCACTTTCTGTCCCTCCCTCCTTTCCTCCCTCCGTCCCTTGGGACTCATCTTAATGCAGAAAAAAAAACTATGTCTGGAGTAAATTTTGGCAGGGATTAAGAAGAAAAGAAAAAGTACATTCTTAAATATAAATTTTCTTGAAGATATTTAATTATTCCTTTATGAGAGAAATCACTTACACAGGCAATCTTTTCTAATATATAAATAATAATGCTTTGCCACTTACATGAATTCTATACATTTTATTTATTAATGCTTCTTTGTTAATGTAGATTTGGTCAGACTATTTAATAGCAACAGTTGGAAGGTCCATACAAATCTTAGCTCACTGTTCAGGGCATGCCACCTTGGTCTTGAAAACTGTACCTACCAAGCCGAATGACTGGACACTGACAGGGTCTGCTTCACTCTGTTCACCGTATATTCTCTGATTCTTAAACTCTGATTTTTCTGAAACCATCAGTCTGCTTGTAGTTGTGAATTGACTGGATTTTTTTCTTTAAAATTTATTTTTATTTGCATATTACATTTTTGGCATTAAAAAAAGGAAGTACCATTGTAATATTTAGGGATTTTGTAAAGCGAGATAAGGCATGTTTTTGGCGTTCACATTTTTTATTATATATGCATATTTAGAAAATTAGACTGAGTAGATATTTGAAAGGGAAAATAGCTGATTAGCATTGTAAAGGTCACTTTGCAGTACTCCTTCACACTAGTTCTTAGGGAGGTCGGAAGATACTCTGTTAATCATAATTTGAATGGTGACTTGAAAAAACCAGAACAAGTGCGAGCACAATGCTATCAGACCCCACTTTATCAGGAACGTACTAACTAGACCTTTACTGTGTTTTAAAATTGCTTCCATTGTTCTCTATACAATAAAGATGAATCTTACCCTGAAATTCTATTTTGGCAAAAGTTTCCCATTTGTGTTTAAAGGCACCGCGGCTGCAGCAGCTGGCCTTCACCCCGGACAGTGCATTATCAAAGTGAATGGCATCAATGTCAGCAAAGAGTCACATGACAGCGTCATCGCGCACGTGACAGCCTGCAGGAAATACAGGCGTCCAGTGAAGGTAAGCTGCTGTTCACTTTATCTGGATCTAATGAAAACTTGCTTAGAAGGCCTAGGAGACTGGAGAAGATAGCACCAGAGATGTTTGTGGTTTTTCCGGTTCTAATTTCAAATTTAAACATAACATTATAAATATCATAATGACTTCTACCTACATAGTTAATTAAAATTGTGTTTAAATGGTTGCATTTTGTTTCAATATTCCTACTTGTTTAAAAGTGCTCTCAGGTATTTTCATATTCACTTTGATAAGAGTTTATCACACTGCCAGATGTGGTGGCACATGGCTGTAAGCCTGCAACTGCAGCACTCAGGAGGCCAAGGCAGGAGGATCGCTGTAGGTTTGAGGCCAGCCTGGGCCATATAGTGAGCTCAAGGCCGTCCTGAACTACATACTGAGATGCTATCTCAATAAGAGGAAAGAATTACCAAGTTGAAATCCAAAGGTTTGAACTGTTTCTCGTGGTTGCATTTGAATATACAATGATCATGATGTATTTATCTGAATATATGGATTATAAATATACTTCATTACAAGATTTCTATGAAAACATAAAAATTGTGGGCTTTATAGTCTGTATTTTTTGAAACTATTTATTTAAGTAACTGGATTTAGCTTTTAACAGAAGATATCAACATGTACTTGCCAATATTTAAAATTTTAACCCTTACCCTTTGATGCCTAAGTGCAACAGAAAGATAAAATTAGAAACCTGGTTTATAAGTGGGGGTTTATTACCTCATGATAAAAAGCAAGAAATGGACTGCAACAAAAATTTCATTCCTGTAATCAACTGAATGAAGAAGGGATCTTGAAGGCGAGACTTTGTATTTTTTGTGTTGTGAATGGAAAGTACTTTTCTGGATTTGAGAACACGACATTGTGTCCAAACCAGGAAGAGGAATGGCTGTTTTGTTGTAGGCCTGATGTCCTGCAGAACAGTGAACTTACATGAAAATTGCTTATCAATTCTGCTTTCCAATAAGGTCAAAAATGGTACAGCAAATTGGAACTTACACATAAGAGTCTAAGTTTCTCTGATTGATAGAAGCTCAATAAATATTTGTTGAACTACATGACTGACTGCATTTTTCAAGAGTCTTCTAGTTTCCCTTTCCACCAGAATTTTAGTACGTATCCACACGGAACTATTTGCATTTTGTCCTTCGTCACTCTCCTTGCCTGCCTTGGGAGGGATGTTAATCAATGAGATGATTAAAAAGAGCAATAAAGTAGATAGAAACATTCACTGAGGACCATGCTCTCTCAGGTATCCATTGCAACAAAACAGGTCACCCCACATCTTGGTGGCTTCAAATAGCAGTGAGTATTTTTCTCTATTTGACTATATGGTGATGCCAGTGAAGTTGCTGACAGGGCTTTTTCTGGAGCTGCCCGAGTACCTGGTTCCTCTCCTCATGGCATCCTACTTTGTGCATTGGCCTGTCCTTCAGGAATCCTGTGCACGGTTTCCCTTTTGAGTATCTACCAGAATTTCCCTTTCTGGATGGTGTCTGGATTTCAGAAAGAAATATTACCAGCAATAATCCCTCTAAGGGGATGGTATTTGCTCATGTCTCTTTGGAAAAATTGAGTCACAATGCCAGGCGCAGGGTTCTGTGGGAAGGGAAAACACAAGCTGTGCATACTTTGGATTCGGCACATTCGTGGCCACTGCGGTGATTAAGTTAGCAAGCATTTTTTGTTTGTTTCTTTTTGGTGCTGAGGATCAAAGTAAAGGTCCTGTGCATACCAAGCACGTACTCTACCACTGAGCTATACTACACTCAGCACTCCTTAACTATTGTTTAATGATTTATGGCAGTGTAATGATTAAACACAATTGGGAAGCTAATACAAGAGAAAAACTGGATACTACGCATTGTGTCACATTTCAGTGACACAGTTGGATTTGTCATCTTCTCTGGGAAAACTATAAACCCTAAAGTAATGCAATCTTTGAGGCATTTATTTGGTAGCCATTTCATCTCTGTTCATTCTCCAAAGGAGATTGGAACTGCTGTTTCAGTTAAAATATAGGATGATTTATAACATGGAAGAATTAAAGGACAGTTACATGTCTTGGAAACAAATGAGATGAAAGTGGTTTTTGTAGTTTTCATATTGGTTTAATTCAAAACAGCATTAAATATATTAAAATATATGTGATTGCTAGGAGGGTATTTAAGTGATTTGTACAGTTACAGATAATGTATTCATCAAAATATTGTCCAATTTGCTTACTTTAAGGCATAATTTATATCAGTTTTATTTTATTTTATTTTATTTTGGTACTAGGAATTGAACTCGGGACCTTGCACTTGCCAGGCAGGCACTTGTGCCGCTGAGCTATATCCCCAGCCCAATATATCAGTTTTAAGATATACTTGAGACATCTAAACAAGGCAGTTTTTTGTTTGTTTGTTTGTTTTTGGTTCTGGGAATTGAACTCAGGACCTTGCGCTTGCCAGGCGGGCACTTGTGCCACTGAGCTATATCCCCAGCAAGGCAGTTTTTTGGAATACATCTTTGGAAAATAAATTTATGTAAAACATATCCTTGGAAGAAAATTTAAACTTGAAAAAAAGTCATTTTATTAAATAGCCCTTGAATTTCCTGATATTACTGATGTTGATGTTGTTAAATTTTATTAATTTTACACACGTTAGAGGAATAAATAAGATGGCCAACCCTAAAGCAGGTTTATGGGATGGGTATGCGCTTAGGAAGCACTGATTCCTCTGAGGTTTCTTTCCCCCTCGTTTTCAGCAAGATTCCATACAGTGGGTTTATAACAGCATTGAGAGTGCTCAGGAAGACCTCCAAAAATCGAACTCCAAAGCCCCTGGAGAAGGGGCAAGGGATGCTTTTGACTGCAAAGTAGAAGGTAGGCGCCTTCTTTTTCTTCTCACTTGCTGACAGTATCGTTCCCTTCTCTGTGTCTGCTTTCAGATCTTAAAGATCTTATGTGTTCCAGCTATGTCTTTAAATCTTAAGTTAGTATCACCAAATAGGTGTCATGTCAACTATATAAGTAGCATTTTCTAGTAGCTAACACGAAATAGCCAGATCGTGTTTAGTAGGGAAATTTTAAGGAGTTTATGTGGATTATCTCATTATTCATCAAATCAGAAAATTTCATCAAGTAGGTATGGTCGTTACTATCCCTTTTATATGGGAGAAGATCCTGACGCCTACACAGTCCGAGGGCCTTGCTCAGACTACTTAAGTGACAGAGCGGTGATGCCAACCCAAGCTGTGCTGCTTCCTTGTGTGGAGTTGACCGTTGCGTGGACTCTGCATTTCCGGCGCGGCGCACAGAGCAGCAGAAGCGGCATCCCTGGGGGCGTCACTGCCAAGGACAGCTGCGCAGAGACCGCCCCACTCTGGAGCCGCCCAATCGGAATCCCCGTGTGACGATCTGACTCGATGCTCATTAAAATTTGAGAAGCCCTAGTGTGGAAGGTCCATAGTTCCTCTAAAAAGATGTCTTGATTTAAGGAACTTTTCCTGTATTCTAACACTGACAGGAAACAGAGAGACAGAGAGGAGAGAGAATATATAAAGATCTTGTCATTTCTTTCCCCCAGTGGAGCAATCCAGCAACAAATGGCTTCTTTGCCAAGGACAACTGAGGCAATTACATTACGTCTGTATTTGACAAATACTTTGAGTTATTGTTTCAGACTTTTAAACAGAAGTCCTTGTGTCCTTTCTTGCATTTTCCTGGTGCCTTTCCACTTGTTTTATTGATAGGTGTCTATCAATTTTTATTATAGCACTGGATTCTTCCAAACCAGTACAGCCAGTTAATCTCCTGTTTGAGCAGATATTACTGACAATGTTTCTCACACCGTATGTGTGGAGAGTTTTTCAACCACCCCAACCAGTCGTCCTACTCGCAGCCACCAGCTGGTCGTGGCACAGTTCAGTTCTCACGCTGACTGCCAGGAGCTGGCACAGGCCCCACGGTGAAGGGTTCCGTCTGGCAAGATCGCCTTCACTTCGTATGTCTTTTGCAAGCCTCAGGGTTTCACCTGTATTTCTGACCAACTGGACTTTAAGTACAGGTTTTGCTAGTACACAGGATACAAAATGAACAGCCAGATGAAACAATAGTCAGGGTGTGGAAGTGTCTGAGCGCAGGAGCTCTGTCCCAGTGGGTTTGGAGTGTGCCTTCCTCCTGGCGTGCGGATATGCCCTCCAATTTGGAAGCTCTCCCATCCCTGTCATTTTGAGGATTTTATGAGGCCCATTATGTGACAAGAGTGACTTTATCTCTGACTATGGGTGACTGAACAGAGGACTAGGGGGATCCCGCAAGTTCCACTGCACAATCACACAGCTGATCTCTCTGACAACCAGTCCCTACCTTGAAGCCATTTAGGAGCTCTCCAAGAATCACCTCATCCTTATAAACTCAGGTAGGCCTGAAAGCAGCTTAGAATGAATAACAAGAGACATCTCTGTCATCTCTATTGCTCAGTGAATTAGAAGGATTTTAGAAGCCTCCTTTCCAGAACATGGGCCAACGACCAAGTATATATTTCTTATTGTATAACTTCTGTATGCACTGATCAGATTAGAGGTACCTAGGAAATCTGTTTTCCCAACATTGCTAGAAGGCTGCACGGTTGGATATTGTCATCCTTTAGCAATACCAGAAATGTCTCACCCTCTTTGAGCAGTAAAATTGTCATGGTAATATATAGTCTTTTTTTCAAAATAAGAAAAGGCTCAGAAATCTTATCTTGAGGTTTTATTCCTCATCTGTAATAAATCAGCATTGGTGCCAAATTGAAAGGTAGATTGATTGATGTGAAAGAAATTCATTTCTGCCTATTCTGGGATTTATTCACTGCAAGGTAAACTGATGTACTATTCTAGTCTATATAATTTTTAAGGTTTATTGTCCCATTGTAAGACTTTTTTGTTTTAAATAAACTAATATTATCCCTTATTTAATACTTACTGCTAGGTATCCCAACAGTTTCCACTTGAGATGAGTCAGCTTTTCATTAGCTGACTGATTGTAAACTTTAAAAAACACAGACATTTCAGATAGAAATTTTAGTGCAGGGAGCAATGCCAAATTTCCTAAGTAAGTTCTGTCTTCAAGATGTTTAGGAAACTTTAGGGATTTTCTCTGCTGGAGAAAATAATTCCTGCATGTCTTTTCTGCTTCTTCCGTATGACCACATTTTTAGTGTTTTGCGGGGATTTTTTTTTTTTTTTTGGTACCGGGAATCGAACTTGGGACCTTGCACTTGCCAGGCAGGCATTGTGCTGCTGAGCTATATCCCTGGCCCTATTTTCTGCTGCTTTGAGAAAATATTCATCCAATATTTGAGGGGGTTTTGGAAACCTTGATTGTAGGTCATGCATTCTGTTAATTAACAATGATGAAATATACAGTTACATCTATAGTGCTTGCATTTGTATAAATAAACCTACAAATGGGCCACAGAGCAAAGTGGGTTATACAGATCATATTGGTCATGTTAAGATAGTAAGATTTTGATCATTCACTTTTTTGAAAAATTGTTTTTGTTTTTCAAACTATTAACAAGAATCCATGCTTCATTTAGCACATCAAATTGAGTTATGCTTTAAAGAAGTTTTCAAAAATTATTTAGAGACTCAGAATGATTTGAGGAAATGAACCAACCCTTCCTGAATTTGCTGACTTAAAATTGCCTGTATTCCAGAGGTGATTGACAAGTTCAACACCATGGCCATCATTGATGGGAAGAAGGAGCACGTGAGCCTGACGGTGGACAATGTCCACCTGGAGTACGGGGTGGTGTACGAGTACGACAGCACGGCTGGGATCAAGTGCAATGTGGTGGAGAAGATGATTGAGCCCAAAGGGTTCTTCAGCTTAACTGCCAAGGTATGAGCGACCCTGTGACAACACAGTTCTTGGTTGTTTATTTATAAAGCAATTGAGCCTTGCCACCCTCCCACTTTTAAAAAAGGAATGGCTGTACGTGTTGCAGCTGAGACTTCATTCAACTTCCTTTCTTTTCTCCCATTTTTAAGTATGTGCACAGTCTTCCTTTTATTTATCTGTTTTGAGCAAAGTGTTTCAATGGGACTCCGCAACAGTAAAGTGTTGATGTGACAAAGAGGTCATTGCGTTAAGTTTGTTGTATCTGTTGAAGTATTGTGAATATGTTTCAGATGGATTTTAGGATAAGTATTTTTTTTCTTAATGTACATTATACTCTGATGAGTACTTGAAGCCACAAAATACATACACTATAAGATAGTTGAAATGTTTTGTCAAAAATTACTGGAAGCTTAGAGATGAGTTTATGAATAGTCCACAGACATTTGTATAATTCTCATTTTGAAGAATATCACCATAAGGTCCTTAGGTGAAAGCCAAGGTGGGGAGAGAAGAAGGTAGTTTATATTCAGTGGATTAAAAGATAAGTCAGACTGTTACTGTGCCATATATAGGTCTGGGCATTAGTATTTCATTCTACTTATATATCACTGTGAGCGAATTCAGATATTATAAGTAAGAAAATGAGATAGAGATCCCATGCCTTTATTTCTTTAATTATTGTTTCAAATAACCTTTGGTTGAGATAGTTACCATTTGTTCAATGTATTTTTTTAAAAAAGGTAATGTGAGAAAGTAATATAGAAATCCAAATGAACTATTTTAAAAATAGTTATTTATCCTTTTTCATATTATATTCTGAAAATCAACTTAAAATACCTCTTCATTTTGCCACTATTGATTCAAAGTACATATTTTCAAAATGACATCTCTTTTCAACTATGTTATACAATGAATAGTATCCATGTAAGAGTCCATGGCCAGGTTACTATAATCATTTTATCTTATTTTCCAGCAACTTCGAGTTTTTAAAATTACATGCATTATTCTCTACACAGTAACTATATAAACTAGTTCTGTAGATATCATTTCCATCTTAAACACGAAGAAAGTCAGACAGCTAAGAAGTGTAGCCAGGACCTCACTGCTAAGGGTAAAGGCAGCTTTTTTGTACAAAAACTCCCTTCTCAGCTTAACAGAGAAATGGAGGTGGTAAAAGAGCTGAAGAAAATATAACACTGATGCATTTCACCTTACATAGTATTATAAAAATATTGCTTAAAAGTATAATTCATCACTGTCATCTCTGAACAACTATGAACACTGCAACTTAATATAGTGCATAATTTTCAATTCGTTAGAAATTCTCAGTGATCTAATGATCTAATGTTCTCTCACACAAAGATTTATAGCTGATTCAAATATGCAAGAATATTTGCTAGTTGAAAACATCCTATGGATACTGTCTGATGCTTTTATCAGCTAGCTAGAGCTCAGACATTGCATAAGTGTCAAAGTACTCTTTACCAAAGTAACTTTCATTTATTCATCCCTTCAGCAAGAATTTCTTAATTGCATAATAGGTGTTTGGCTCGCAGTTGCAAGTAAAGATACTATTGCATTTCCTTAGCTCTTTTGTTCTACTACCCAGCTGAGAAAAATAATGCTCCGAGTGACTCTGAGTAAAACGGAGATGTGTTCTCACATCAGAGTGTACTGATTTAAGCAGCAGGGAGCCTTTGAAGTCCCCTTGCCTTCCCGGGAAGGTTTTTGTAGTCAGCAGAAGGTGAAACGTGAGATTCCAGACAGACGTGTCAAATCACTTCACTGACAGTGTCTCACTGAACATGGAAATCCTGGGGAGCTTCTAAGAAAAAAAAAAAAAAAGAAAAAACCAACACAGGAAAGCCACACTGTAGGGTAAACTTTTGAAAATTTTATGTATCTACTTTTGAAGTTTATTTCATTTCGTTTTGTGTGCGTTTATCACTATAGATTCTTGAAGCCCTGGCTAAAAGTGATGATCATTTTGTTCAAAACTGTGCCAGTCTTAATTCTCTAAATGAAGTGATCCCTGCTGACCTTCAGAATAAATTCAGTTCCATTTACAGTGAAAGAATTGAGCACATACGTCAAAGAATACTCAGTTATAAAAAGGTAAAGATTTTATAAATTTTACATGTAATTATTGCTGAAAGTACTATTCAAATGTCAAAATAAAACTGTTTTCTTCACCTATATGTTAGGTACCTATTTTTGAAGTGCTGATCATATTTGTATAAATATCCTTGTCTATTTAATGTTACTGTAAGAAAACTCCTGAGACCTGGTGCTATAGTTTATATAGAAGTTTATTATCTCACGGTTCTGGATGCTAGAAAGTCTAACATCATAGAATTGGCATGGGGTCAGCGCCTTCTTACTGTGTTATAATGTAGGAGGGCATCACATGGTAAGCACAGCAAGCCTGCTAGCTCAGTTCTCACTTCCTGTTGTTTGAAAGCTACTAACAACATCATGGGGGTTCTACCTCATGATTTAATTACCCATCTTAATTACTTCCTAAGAGCCCCACTTCCAAATACGAGTCATTCATACATGAATTTGGGGAGTAAGTTTGCAGCAAATGAATTTTGGGCAACATATTCAAACCACATAAACAACAGGTTAGTTTTTTTAATGTCTTTAGATCCTCATTTGAACCTTTGCAAGCCTATAGCTGTGTTGTTTCCAAAATTTTTAAAAAAGTAACTGCAGTATAAAGAATTACTTTCTAGTAAAAGAGCTGGTTTTAAAGTGCCGATCATCTAATTCTGAAGTCAAATTTTAAAATTGCATGAAAGCCCCTTTTTTCATTTTCTTCCAGCAGAAAAGAACAGAAGGCCTCAATCAGAAAGTATATGGAAAACAGGCATTTTAAAGTGATCAGTTGGTATATTCATTTGCCATTTATTTGTTAGGTGCTTTCTGTATGCCGAGCACTGCTGTAGGTACCGGGAATATGGCCAGCAACAATGCAGACAAGATCTCTCCCCTTATGATGCTCACATTTATGTGGAGGAGACAGCAAGGAAGTAAATAAATCTTTACAAAGTAGTGTACTCAAACTTTGAAAAGAATGATGAAGAAATCAAAACAGGTGTGATGGCAGTGCCGAGGTGGTGCCTTTAGACTGCATGGCCAGAAAAAGCCTCTTTAAGAAAGCTTGTTTCTGAATGGCAGGTAGAACCTTACATTTAAATGTGAGGGAAAGCATCTGAGGAAAGGAACTGGTTGTACAGATGTCCCAAAGGGAAAAGAAAAGTCCAGGTGAACAGATGGGTCAGAGACATCAGCATGAGCTGGTCCCAAAGAGCTGTGGAAGCAATGTACATTGTGGAGCTTTGGAAGAAGTTGGATTTCATTCTTATACCAGTAGAAACCAACTGGAAGGTTTGAGATAACAAGGTCCAGATTTAGGGCTTTGAGAGGCGATTTGTAAGAATGGGTTTCACAGAGTAAAAAGAGGAGAAACCCAGACCAGTTAGAAGAAGTTACGGTGCTCCAAGGGAGCAGTGAGGGTAGCTTGGACTGCAGTGAAGATGGAGG